>NC_142930.1:17862201-17872201 GCF_046866305.1 Octopus bimaculoides | reverse complement strand
CGGCTTCCTCCTCAGTGGAAGATTTATAATAATTAAAAATAGAAGACACATACATACATACATACATACATACGATTGCATGTACAAATACTCACACACAAATGTGCACACGCACACACACGTGAGAGATAGATATTTAATGTACACAGTATAAAGAAAAGAGCTACTAATAGTTTCTTGCTGTGAAGACACGTGGCTAGATAGGTTTTTATAGCATACATTGTATTTCCAAGCAATCTACGGACTCTGAGCACATGGTGTGTTCTATCTGAAAGTTTGGATGCTAGTTCAAGAGAAACACCGAGAAAAAAAAAAACGAGGGAAAACGAGTTTGACACGGAAAGTGGAAGGGTGAATAAAAAGAGAAAAGAAAAGTAAAGAAAAATATGAGTGTAACATCCCTTTTGACTGTCCAAAGTGTGCGAGATAGCTGTTCAATCCGGAGAGGGTGGTGTCCTCCACTTCACCAAAAGAAATTTGACCATATGTTTGTATATGCTGAAATTTTCGGATCTGGAATTAAGCAGTGCAGTGGAATTCTTAGATCTATCTATATATATAAACGACGGGCTTCTTTCAGTTTCCATCTACCAGATCTACTCACAAGGCTTTGTTCGGCATGAGGCTATTGTAGAAGACACTTGCCCAAGTGTTAACTGCATATTCTTTTGAAAACCCTGGGCCCACAGAGAAAATTCATTTAAACAAAAGGAGTTTTTGACGGTGAGAAGTTTGGAAACCATGGCTCTAATCGAAGTGAGAATAATGGACGAGTGAGTCCCTATCTCCTCGGGTAAACAGGTGAAATGTTGTTGGATATCTCTCACTTGCGCTGTCCTACCCCTTGTTCATGGTTAGAATACACAGAATCTTGACACCCCGAGTCTATACCATCTAACAGACACCAAAATGTAAAATGAATTTGTTGATATAATAAGTAGAGTGTTGTAAAATTGGAGAGTATTTTGCAAGCTTGCAGTACTGCACAGTCGGATCAACTTTGCGGTGGTCTACGGCAAACTGACCGATAGACTAAACGGTAAGCTCTCTGATGCACTAAACGAACATGAAATCTTCAGTGGTGCTCCACAGAGCCTATGGGTTAAGGAACCGACTAACATAATCAACTGAAGTTTCACTGATGACCGAGTCAGTAGAGCACCAAGAAACCAACCCAAGTATTCTCTATATCACATTTTCTTATGACATTTAAATTTTCCTTATCCTTTCTGTATCGAACAATAGTTTACATTGTTGGCACTCCGTCGCTTACAACGTCAAGGGTTCCAGTTGATCCGATCAACGGAACAGCCTGCTCGTGAAATTAACGTGCAAGTGGCTGAGCACTCCACAGACACGTGTACCCTTAACGCAGTTCTCGGGGATATTCAACGTGACACAGTGTGACAAGGCTGACCCTTTGAAATACAGGTACAACAAAAACAGGAAGTAAGAGCGAGAGAAAGTTGTGGTGGAAGAGTACAGCAGGGTTCGCCACCATCCCCTGCCGGAGCCTCGTGGAGCTTTTTAGGTGTTTTCGCTCAATAAACAGTCACAACGCCCGGTCTGGGAATCGAAACCGCGATCCTATGACCGCGAGTCCTCTGCCCTAACCACTGGGCCATTGCGCCTCCACCAATAGTTTACATAGAGCTGAAGAAAACTGAACAACATGCAAGAGAAAGAGAGGGAGAGAGAGAGATAGAGATAGAGAGAGAGAGAGACAGATAGAGAGAGAGAGAGAGAGAGAGAGAGAGAGAGAGAGGGGGAGAGAGAGAGAGAGAGAATCTGAGACATTCGAAGAAGCACAACAATGTTCCTACATGTGCAACATGTTCTAATCCAGTAGTAGCGAATGTAGGATCCGCGGCAGCAAATTCTTTTGCCAAAGAACTGAAGTTTACTTCAATTTACATATATTTTCTGATTGTCTCTCTCATCTCTCTACTCTATACCTTCATCTCACCCTCTCTCTTTCTCCTCCTTCCCCTCTCTCTTTCTCCTCCTTCCCCTCTCTCTTTCTCCTCCTTCCCCTCTCTCTTTCTCCTCCTTCCCCTCTCTCTTTCTCCTCCTTCCCCTCTCTCTTTCTCCTCCTTCCCCTCTCTCTTTCTCCTCCTTCCCCTCTCTCTCCGTTTTTACTTCAACTTTATGATTTCTGATTACCTACCCCTTCTCTCTACAGCCTTGTCACACTGTGTCACGCTGAATATCCCCGAGAACTACGTTAAGGGAACACGTGTCTGTGGAGTGCTTAGCCACTTGCATGTTAATTTCACGGGAAGGCTGTTCCGTTGGTCGGATCAACTGGAACCCTCGACGTCTTCTCTCCATTTTCATCTCTTCCTACTCAACCCTCTTTTAAATTCACTCCTCACGCTTTCACACTACAATTCTTTCTTTTCTCTCATGTTAACAGTTTCCAATATATACATTTACTTCCTTCTTAATGAGTCGTTACCTTCCTCCCTACCTACCTAATTTTTCAGTGACTTACTAAGAATCGAAACCGCATTGCAGTCTTTGTTGTTCAATAAAAAGCTTAAATCTCTTGCACCGAGTTGCTCACAGCTTCAACAGCTTAATAGCAGCATTGAAGTTTTTGATCCCAGCCTTAATCTCAACTTAAACTTCTCGCTCTGCCGACACCTTTGTTAAAAACAAACGAGATCTGTATTTTGACGCCATATTTCATATTTTAGGAAATGAGGGGGAAAAAAAAGAAAATATGACAACTCCATTGATTTTATTTAGACAAACACTGCTTTCTTTAATCATTTCACCGCCGCCATTTTCACTGCTAATTCTCTGAAATTTATCTTTGACATGTGTGTTTCTGTTTGTATCTGTCTCTCTCTGTGATATAATATGTGACACCTATATCATAATAATATCTTCTTTCTTTCTTTCTTTCGTTCTTTCTTTCATTCTTCCCTTCTTTCCTTCTTTCTTTCTTTCTTTCCTTCTTTCTTTCTTTCTTTCTTTCTTTCTTTCTTATATACACAATAAAAACCCATGTTCATTCAAGGAACTGTATGGGTTTGTATTTACTCAACTTGTGTCCATTTGTTGAGCAAACACACACACACACACACACACACACACACACACACACACACAACACACACAACACACACACACAACATGCATACACATAGATGTTACACACACTAAAAGTACACAAAATATATACACGTGCCATAAGCATATCAATACATACACTGCATACACAACATATAAAAGATAGATTTATCATCAGATGACATATAAGATATGTACACACCTGATATTATACGGGATATAAAGGCGACTAGCTGGCAGAATTGTTAGCATGCCGGGTAAAACGTTTAGCGGCATTACGTCCGTCTTAACGTTCTGAGTTCAAATTCCGCCGAGGTTGACTTTGCCTTTCATCCTTTCGTGGTCGATAAATTATGTATCAGTGTTTCACTGGAGTCGATGTAACCGACTATCTCCCTTCCACCAAATTTCAGGCCTTGTGCCTATAGTAGAAAGGATATTATACGGGATATACATTACCCGCATCTAATATCTTATGATATATACATACTTCATTCTATAGGCCATACATACTCCTGATGATGGTGATAATATATATATATATATATATATATATTATTACAAATTTGGGATTTTACCAATCGGACCACAACTTCAATTTTAGGACAACCTTATTTTCTGGAGTATACAAAGAAAGTTATATCCAAAATGCTAATCTAATAATATAATCATTTTAAAATCTACTATAACGTACAATAAAATAAAGTACATTAGAATTAATCAAAAATTATTAATTAGAATTAATTAATTAATTAGAATTATTCAGAATTAATTAAAAATTATTTAAACGTATTTTTGAAAAATATATATACCTTACCTGTTATTAGTCTATGAGGAAAGAAGATAATATTAATCAACGCTACACGTGTTTCTGTCCTGGTGGTTTGTTTTACGAGGCTATACCTAATACATAAATCCACCAGTGCGTCCTCAGGCTATTTTTTCCCTTCTTATTATTATTAACGGATCCAACTTAATCATACAAATTCTAAGATATCTTCATTAAAAATAAGAATAAGAATAAAAATATATATATATCATTTCCTAATATATTTTTACAAAATTTAAAAGATTTTAAAAATTAAAAAATTAAAAAATTTAAAAAATTCATAAAAATTTAATAAAATTAAACACCTAAAAATATAATAATGATATATATATATATATATATATATATATATATATATATATATATATATATATATATATATATATATATATATATATATATATAAAGTGCTAAACATAAAGAAACCCTTTATGTTTATATATATATGTATATATACAAGAATAAGGGCAGGGAATCGTCAATTAGTAATAGAATTAATAATTAACAATTTTGCCAAGTAGTTCAGTATGAAAAAAACCTTTATCGGTTTCAAATTTATCAGAATATTGGGCTGAAGATGCGGAATAGAGTAATTTCATTCTCTTAACCGCGAAACGTTCGTATCCAATTAACTAAAGGCAGGTTTGTTTATGCTTTTCCCTCTGGTTTTTTGTTCTATGTGTGCCATAAATATCGCCATCCGTTTAGAGAAAAATTTGTAGTTTAGAATCAGTAGTTCTTTGACTGCTATTTTCTAAATTTTCAGTATGTTGGAGAAGCAACTCAATGCTAATCCCTGTATATTTATGATTATATGTATATATATATATATATATATATATATATATATATGGCTGTATAATGTATGTATATATCATAAGATCCTGGATAATATCAGATGTTAATAAACCTTATATGATCAAAGGTATATATACATCGTATATATTATCAGATGCACCGTCTCTAATTTTCACACAGTGAATATATTAGATTGATTCTCAGTGAAAGTTTTGGATGGAAAATGGGTGTGACTTTCCGAACATGACTCTTCGTCGGAGGGAGGAAAAAGTTCAGAAAGAAGGAAAAGGAGGAAGGAGAAGACTACGAGAAGAGCAAAATAACTGACCGGAAGTTGGAGAAAAATAGATAATGTGGTTCTTGAAAGAAGGAGTGTCTGTATCTGATATTATCTAGTCGGTCCTGTGCCGCCCAAGGTTTTAGTACTCTTGAATCATTCGCCTCGACGCCGCCATCATCCTTATGTATATATTATTTTTACATTGCCCCAAGCTCTGTATTTACCTCTTCGTCTAGTCCTTTTTCTTCCCAGAACGTAGGTCCTTCGGAATTCCTTCTATGCACTTGTTTTCTTTGACTTTAAGAGGAACATTATTGGCATTGATCTTGGCAGACTTGAAGGACCTGCGTCGGCCACCATTGGTTCAAAACATTCCTCACACCAAACTAATTAAAGATAAATAAGATAAAGATAATTAAAGATAAACGAATTAAAGAAAACATACATTTCATATGCAGGCGCAGGAGTGGCTGTGTGGTAAGTAGCTTGCTTACCAACCACATGATTCCGGGTTCAGTCCCACTGCGTGGAACCTTGGGCAAGTGTCTTCTACTATAGCCTCGGGCCGACCAAAGCCTTGTGAGTGGATTTGGTAGACGGAAACTGAAAGAAGCCCGTCGTATATATATGTATATATATATATATATATATATATGTATGTATGTGTGTGTGTTTGTGTGTCTGTGTTTGTCCCACTAGCATTGCTTGACAACCGATGCTGGTGTGCTTATATCCCCGTAACTTAGCGGCTCGGCAAAAGAGACCGATAGAATGAGTACTAGGCTTACGAAGAATAAGTCCCGGGGGTCGATTTGCTCGAGTAAAGGCGGTGCTCCAGCATGACCACAGTCAAATGACTGAAACAAGTAAAAGAGTAATAGAGTAAAAGAGTATACATAGATGTATCTGCATGCATAGATATAAAGTCATAAATAACAGAAAAATAGTTTGATAACATTTTATTTAACAATAAGAAATTACTAATATTACGACAAATTGAATCCATATATTGTGGCGTACACACACGCGCGCGCGCACATAGAGAGAGGTACATACACACGCGTACCTTCTCACACATATATTCATGCATGCATATACACATGGGTATGGATATATTCTTCAATTCTTTTACTTGTTTCAGTTATTAGACTAAGACCCTGCTGGAGTACCGCCTCGAAGAATTGTAGTTGAACGAATCAACCCCAGGACTTATTCTATCGGTGTCTTTTGCCGAACCGCTAAGTTGGGGGTGACCTAATCAAACCAGCACCAGGTGTCAAGCGGTGGTGTTGGACAAATATAAACACAAAGATACACGCGCGCGCGCACGTACGTACGTATGTATGTATGTATGTATGTATGTATGTATGTATGTATGCATGCATGTATGTATGTATGTATGTATACGACGAGTTTCTGTTAGTTTGCACCTACCCTATCCACTTACAAAGCTTTGGTCGGCCTGCAGCTATTGTAGAAGACATTTGCCCAAGGTGCCACGCACTCGGGACCATGTGGTTGGGGAGCAAACCTCTTACAACGTAAAAACGCCCCCACGCACGTAACATTAAGTATAGGCAAACGCATCCATGGCACACTTAAAGCACACTCGCATATGTTACAAATATGTCAAAAATATGCATACATGAACGCACACGCAAACTCATATGCATACACACACAGACATGTATATGTTATATGTACGTATGCATGTACATATGCATGTATGTATGTATGCATGTACGTCTGCATGTATATTTGTATGTATGTATGTGTGTGTCTTTTGTGTGTATCATTGGCAATTTTCTTTCTCCGTCTTCCCTTTTTTGGACTTTTTCTATATTTCTGATGAAGAGCTTCGCTCAAAACGTGAAATCCTCTTTCTTTTCTTTCCTTTCCTGAGCGTCCAATAACACGTACTTGTTCCACGTCTTTTATGTGTATATATATATATATATATGTGTGTGTGTGTGTGTGTGTGTGTGTGTGTATACACACATATATACGAGGAGGTACCCAAAAGTAACTGGAAACGTTCTGTGCGGGACAAATCCGTTATAGTTCAGGTTTCCGCCGCTAGAACCCACTTGATGCGACCCTCAGGCATCAGTCTGCCGACCGGCGTCGTCTTGTGGGGTCGAACAGCCAAATGGTGCGTCTTTGTTTTGCAGTGTTTCTCTCCTGTTCGATTTTTGCGATGGCTGAAACGAAGGGACAGCCTGCACACACATGCACACGGTCATGCAGCAATACATAGAAGGTATACACTTTCATACATGACATAAAGACGTCATACAGAAATTCAAGTACGCATATACGTACACACAGATGAACTTACACGACATAAATACATGTCAAGACGGCAACCTGAAAGCACCCTTCCATCTAAACACACACACACACACACACACACACACACATGCACGCGTACACACACACATGCACGCGTACACAACACACATGCACGCGTACACACACACACGTAGACACACACATACACACACGTACGCGTACACACGTAGACACAGAGACACAGAGAGAGAGACACACACACACATAGGTATACACACACACACACACACACACACACACCTTCGATGCATGCAGCATAAATATATGTAAAGACGGAAATCTCAAAGTACAAACACACGTCTTAAGATCAGAATGCAATAGTTTGTGTGATAAAAAAAAAGGAAAGGAAAAAAAAAAAGGAACACCACCATCAAATAACAACAAAAAGAAAACCCTTTTTTGTTGTTGAGGCGAATTGCCACCAGACGGAGCAGGTTTAGTGGTTCTGTTGACTTAAGACAAAATAATAATCTTTGTTACAGATTGTCCTCTCTGTAGCTTCAATACATGAAAAGTTTAACTAAATTACGGCCTTGTTTCTGCTTTATCTTCTTTTCTTTTTAAAGTAAAAAAAGTCTGGGTGAGATTGAGGGATAGAGAGAGAGGGAGAGAGAGAGACTAACTGAGAGAGACTAACTGAGAGAGAGAGAAGGAAGGAGAAAGCGAGTGTGTGTGTGTGAGAGAGCGAGAGAGTGAGTGTGTGTGTATGTGAGTGAGAGAGAAAGAAAGAGAGACAGAGAAAGAGAGAGAGAAAGTGTGTATGTGAGAGAGAGAGAGAGAGAGAGTGAGAGAAAGAGAGAGAGAGAGAGAGAGAGAGAGAGAGAGAGAGAGAAAGAGAGAGAGAGAGAGAAAAAGGGAGAGCTTTATTCTTTCTAAAGGAAAGATTAGTTCAGCAAAATATTTCCTTGTGGTTGTGTTAATGTTGCGAGCTGTCACGATCTTTATAGTGTCGGAAAAAAAATGCCTTGAAATATTTTTTTGCAACTCCTCGCGTTCTGAGTTCGAATTTCACCGTAATCAACTTTGACCTTTCATCACTCCGAGGTCATTAAAATAAGTACCGGTCAAGTACTGGAGTCGGTGAAATCGATTAGACCCCCCCCCCCCCACCACCACCACAACATTTCAGGCCTTGTGTCTATAGTAAAAAGGATTATTATTATTATTGGTGGCAAGCTGGCAGAGACGTTAGCATGCCGGACGAAATGCTTAACGGCATTTCATCCGTCGCTACGTTCTGAGTTCAAATTCCACTCGAGTCGAATTTGCCTTTCATCCTTTCGGAGTCGATAAAATAAGTACCAGTTGTCTATTGGGGTCGATACAATCGACTATCCCCCCTCCAACAAAATTGCTGGCCTTGTGCCAAAATTTGAAATCATTGTTATTACTATTATTGTTAGTGGCGAGCTGGAAGAATCGTTAGCATGCAGGGCAAAAGGCTTAATCCCAGTATTTCGTCTGTCTTTATGTTCTGAGTACAAATTCTACTGAGGTCGACTTTGACTTTTATCCTTTCGGAGACGTTAAGATAAGTACCAGTTGTATGCTGGGGTCGATGTAATCGACTAGCCCTTCACAATAACAAGAGTCTGTTTTGTGCAACCACAGTTTTTGTAAAGATGCGTATTGCAAATTTTATTTGCCCTTCGAAAACCACGAAAATTTGCGATTGAAAAAATGGAATATTAAGATAGTGAAAGTAGCAAAATTATTTGTTGTTGTTGGCACTCCGTCGCTTACGACGTCGAGGGTTCCAGTTGATCCGATCAACGGAACAGCCTGCTCGTGAAATTAACGTGCAAGTGGCTGAGCACTCCACAGACACGTGTACCCTTAACGTAGTTCTCGGGGATATTCAGCGTGACACTGTGTGACAAGGCTGACCCTTTGAATTACAGGCACCACAGAAACAGGAAGTAAGAGTGAGAGAAAGTTGTGGTAAAAGAGTACAGAAGGGTTCACCACCATCCCCTGCCGGAGCCTCGTGGAGCTTCAGGTGTTTTCGTTCAATAAACACTCACAACGCCCGGTCTGGGAATCGAAACCGCGATCCTATGACCACGAGTCCGCTGCCCTAACCACAATTATTAGAGCTCGGATAAGATGTACTGTGGTATTTTATTTAGCTACGGCCCTTTATATTCTGAGTTTAAATTCCGCTAGGTTCCACTTTGCCTTTCATCCTTCATGTGACATTGAAATAAATACCAATCTAATACTAGATGGTTGATATATTTGATTGCAGACAGATGCCACCTGGGAGTGACGGTCCGATTGGATTTTTAGGTACGGGAAGTTTCGTTTATTGCAATGTAAACGCCTCTTGGTCCTTGGTTTTAGAAAAGAAAAAGCATGTGATTTTCTGAGTTGGATAGCAGTAATATTAGTACTGTTCGTTTCAATGAAGGTCTTTATAATTGGGTAAATGTCACTTTGAAAGAATTTTTCATTTAAAGCCTTCCGTGTCTGTTGCTACAGCTTTGATGTTGCCTCTTATGGCAGAAAGACACGGTTTGCAATGGCCGACATAAGCAGCATACGTGCTCGTTCTACCATGTTTTATAAGGTGTTTCACAGCGAAGATGTCTTGTATAGTAGCTAGTCTGCTGCTACTGGTACACATGATACCGAAATATCTCAGCAGATTGACTCGTATGATG
>NC_142930.1:17814701-17829701 GCF_046866305.1 Octopus bimaculoides | reverse complement strand
ACTCGGGAATGAAATTGTTGCTTATATACTTGAAGAATAAAAGGCAAAATATGCTGTATAGAAATTTGAGGACATTCTGTGGATGGACTCTCAGATGAATGATGGCTGGGCGCCTCTCATGAATGGGGAAAATTGAAGATGTGCCAAAAAGCCTCATTGGTACTTGGAAACTTTTACGAAAATTGAAATGGGGATTAAATGAAAAAAATGATTTACGTGAATATCCTCACAAGAGTAAATGAAATAAATGGCGATTGTGGAACCCCCACGCACGCACGCGCGCATACACACGTGTGTCTTTGTAAATATGTTTGTATACATTTATGTATGTGTGTGTTTGTAAGAGACAGAGTGTGAGTGAGAGAGAGAAGTTTGTTGTCATGTATACGTACATGCATAAATATACATACATCTTTGGATGTATGCATATGACAACGCAGCCCTTGACTCACTCACACTCTGTCTCTTATAAACACGCACGCGCGCGCATACACACGTGTGTCTTTGTAAATATGTTTGCATACATTTATGTATGTGTGTGTTTGTAAGAGACAGAGTGTGAGTGAGTCAAGGGGTGTGTGTGTGCGTGTGTATGTGTGTGAGACAGAGTGAGAGAGCGGTGTGTATGTAGTATTTACTCTCTCTCTCTCATACACACTCTCACACACATTCACACACAAAATAGAGAGTGAAGCTTTTTGCCGTTGTTACGTCAATACCGGAAGTTGACATTGAGGAACCTTTTTAAAGAAGTGAATCCTAAATATAAAGCAATATTATTTATTTTTAATTAAAAAAATCAAATGAAGAGCTTAAGATTTATCCGATGTCAAATTATTCATGCATCACAAGTATGGAAGCATTTGGTGAAGTCGATTTCACGTGGAAAGCGATTACACACACATCTCTGTTTTATATATAGTATAGATATATATATAAATCTTAAAAAAAAAACAGATTAACGTAGACCTGGTGTGTTCGAAAAACTGAAGATAGTGAAAGTGTTTACGTAAAAGTTTCCTCCCATCAGATCCATGTTAATCTGCTTTCTAAAAAGATTTTTGATATAGTTAGTAATATTTTTATTTAGTAAGTAATAGTACACGCTCACACGCACACACACGGGCGCTCACACAAAGCACACTCATACGCACACAGAGGCATACACACATATCATATGTATATACGCCTGTATGCATGCAGTGAATCCAAGCAAGTTTTATGAGAATCTATGCCTGATAATGGCCGATTGAACCGTTTGAACCGATCGTTTTCAATGTTATTTAACAAGTCACAAGAACCTATTTACGTCTCTTTTGTAGGATGACGAGCACACGTAACGAAGGCTACTTATTAGAATATACAGAAGTATGTTCTTAGATGCATCATTTAAATAATAGTTTAAATGATGGCGTAAGGTTGGCGGCTGAACAAAGACAACGAGTACCAATATAATACCTGATGAATTAAGTAAGAATGAAATTTTTAGCTTCGACTCCCATTGCATGTAAGCGAAACGGTCCCCATTGGGTCTAATTTCACAGCGAGACTAAATACATATAAGTATTAACCAATTCATTTTATTTTATATCTATAATCCTCGCTGTATTGATACACTGGTAATAAGTAAACATTTAATGCAACGTCATCTCAATTTAATGAAAAAAAAGCTACAAAAAATAAAAACAATCCTGCCTTTCATCACTTTTCCTCATTCTAAACACTATTTCTTATTTCTTTATTGCCCACAAGGGGCTAAACATAGAGGGGACAAATAAGGACAGACAAAGGGGTTAAGTCGATTACATCAACCCCAGTGCGAAACTGGTACTTAATTTATCGACCCCCGAAAGGATAAAAGGCAAAGTCGACCTAGGCGGATTTTGAACTCAGAACGTAACGGCAGACGAAATACCGCTAAGCATTTCGCCCGGCGTACTAACGTTTCTTCCAGCTCGCCGCCTTGTAAACACAATTTCTATCAACCGTTCTTTCTTGGCGGTGTGCCGAGCATATGTGTTACCTCCCTTTACGTTTTGAGTTGAAATTTTGTCGCGGTTGACAGTATATTTCATTTTAACTGTAGCATGAAATATGTTCCAGTCAAATAATACCGGCTTCGATAAAATCAATTGTCACTCACCCGAGTTTTGTGGTTTTATTTTTTTTTAATGGCTTAGTCAGAGAAGGAAGAAGACATGCAAGACCATTTTCAAATACATCGTTAATGATAAGAGAAGAGAGGAAGTCACTAACCCAGTCATAATAGAGAAGCTTACCAACTGCTAACTTCCAAACATAAAGTCAAAACCGTGTATCGATTGCCCTTTTCTTTCGTTTATGCACTTAGACATACACGTTCCAATCTTGTTGAGCCCTATCTAAAAAAACCAAAAAACAAGTTATTGAAGATGAAGAATTATTCATCATTTAATCATTGAAGAATATACATATACACCCAGTCAGATATTTATCATACATCTTATCGAAAAATGACTAGAAATGTAATTAAGTATACGTGTTGGAAAGCTTTCGTGCAAGAAAAAGTAATTATCGTGATATCTGAGGACAATTAAGGGATTAAAGGGCTTAATTGCCCCTTTTCTACTAAAATATTACCTACTTTGAACATTTTGAAACCAACTTTCTTCATCATCCTGATGAAAAAAAGATTCAATACAATACCGCTTCATTCTAAAACAGTTTTAATTTTAAAACAGGCAAACATTACTCTTACATAAAGCCACATACACATCCTACACACACTTTATAAACATCCCCAAATTTTGAAATCACTCCTCAGTAATTTAGGGACGTTGTACTTTATAGGGTAGAAAAGGTTTCAATCTATCTTGGGACAAATATACATTCGACACCTCTATTTTATCAACGTAGTATATTCAGTTAGAAATGGGTTTTTATGAAGAGCAGCCCATCAAACCTTGACAGAAGAGAACCAAGACAAGGAATATCATCCGGCTTAATTAATCTTAGGTGAACGTTGCCACGAACATACCCAGTGATTGTCTAGCTGCTATAAAACAAAGCTTCCCACTGATACAGACATCAACCAACAAGCAACTTCAACTGTCGAAATCCAATTACCTGTTCACTTGGGAAAATCTGTCATTTCAAAAGGGTTGTATATCGAGTATTCGCAACACCCCTGCAGGGTTTGAACTCACTAAGAGCATTTTCAAGGCTCGTTATCGTCAGTATCTATACCCATTTACTTCAAAGCACATAGAAAATTCTAATTCCTTGTTCTAATTTATCTGAAAATCAGATATCAAAGATCTAAACGCTCTCCAATAACATAGAGTATTGTCGATAATGCTGTTCCCAATTTTAGCAGCTTACAAACCTGTAGGCATTGTCTAAGTGACAAACTCCAGATATGAAGTAGCTACCGTTATCTCTCAATCGGAGGTTCGAAATATCTAACATATCGGAAGATGTTGCTCCTGAACAATTTCCAGATGCCTGATTACCTTAGTACAAACGATAAACATTCATAGACATCGGCTCAGACAAGCTTTACTGAGTGTACCCCTAGCGGCCATAGATTAGACTCAGTAGCCTTCCATGCATCAAAATAGTCAATTCATTTTTGACCAGCAATGACTTGACTAGACTTAGAATCTAATCTAATGGCAAAAATAGTGATTTATGGTGACATCATCCATGATTTTTTTTGCATGTGTGAAACCCCGAGTAACAATAGAATGAACCACAACTGTAAGCTTATACATATAAACTCTACATCACGTATTGAGTGTTCTTTTCTATCGTTTCTATACATAAAACTGTATATATGTACATATATGTGTGTGTGTATGTGTATGTGTGTGCGTGTGAATACATACACGCACGCACGCACACACACACACACACACACACACACACACACACACACACACACACACACACACACACACACACAGTATGTATTCTTGTACATGTATACACGCATCTAAGATTGTTTATTTTGCGGATGGGCTTTATAGCAGGGGAGACGGCAAAAAAATTCGCCTCTGTTACGGTCGACTGACCTATCCAAGAATATAACAGAAATTAAATGGAATTACAAAGAATCGCTTACCATTTAGGCCATGCTTGAGAACGAAATGGGTAAAACCATCTTCAAATGGCTTCATATGGAAGAATAATTGTCTCGTTTGTTTATTTTCGGAGTTTTTGTTGTTTTTTAGTTCTTCTTTTCTGATCTATTTTGTTATTGTTTTTTAATTTGTTGTTTTTTGGTGTTGGGGTGAATGTTGACGAGATTTTATTATTCCTTTTTTATATTTTTCTACCAATACACAAACATTATATTTATTCGCTTAGTTATTTTGTTAAACACACAAATACACACACACACACACGCACGCACACACACACACACACACACACACACACACACACCACACGCATAAACACATAAATACACAAACACATACAAATACATACATACAAATACACACATACAAATTCGCACACACATATATAGATATACGTATGTGTGTGTATATGTGCATATATATATATACGCAGACACACACATACATATATATACATATTTATAAGCATATATGTATATATACATATATGCATATATATATATATATATATATATATATATATATGATTGTATGTATGTATATTTATGCGTGCATACGTGTATATATATATATATATATATATATATATATATATATATATATATATATATATATGTACACGTATGCACGCATACATATACATACATACAATCATATATATATATATATATATATATATATATATGTACACGTATGCACGCATACATATACGTACATACAATCGTATATATAAGTATATATGTGTATACATACATTCATACATACGTATGTTCACACACACACACACACATACATAATACACATATGTAGACACATGCTATGCGCATATCATGTATATAAAGCTATATAATGGTATATAAGAGTTTATATACACTTATAGACACATCTTCGTGTCCATGCATGTGGTATGTCTAAAGTTATATTATGTGTTAGTCTAATGTAAATGATGGCGCACGCTACAGTTTCTCATGTGATTCGCAATGAAATCGCGTATTATTGTAATTCTTCTGTGTTGACTGAACACAAGAGAATAAATAAATGGATGCGGAGGGGTAATCTAACTTCCAGATGTATGAATCTGTGTATCTAAAATATTCGTACATTTATATATATAAATATATATATATATTTATATATATATATATATATATATATATATATATATATATATATATATATATATATATATATATATATATATATATATATAGGTATATGTATGATTATATTTTTTGTACTGTTTGTGTACTGGATATAGATATATATATGTGCCTTTGTTTAGATCTTTTACATTTATAATATTTTTTGTATCTTTATATTTGTATTGGCAATGTGAATATGTTGCTTGCGTATAATTATCTGATATGTATATATATATATATATATATATGTATATATATATATATATATATATATATATATATCTATATATATACATGTATACTAGCACACACGTACAATATATACAGACACACATACATTAAAAAAAATTGCGTTTCAAGACTTTCGGGGATATGTATGCATGTACATACGTTCGTTAATACACACACACACACACACACACACACCCACACACACACACACACACAGAGACACGCACACACATGTGTGTGTGTGTACAAATATATATATGTGTATATATATATATATATATATATATATATATATATATATATATGTGTGTATATATATGCATATGTATATGTAGTTATATGTGTATTTAAATATATATATATATATACACGCATACACACACACACACGCATATATTTTTAGGGATGGGATTATATTTTCACCGTGTTAATGTCGATCTAACCGTGTGTTTGCATCATTATATATATACTGACTGCATGCTTGCATGTGTATACATAATTCGTTTTACATACATATACACATATGCACGCATATACCTACATAAACGCACGTATACATACACACACTTGATCTATCACACACATATACACACACACTTACATCTCCATATATATGTATACTTATGTATGTACGCAAATGTTCATACATTAGTCACAGCAATATTTCCAGCTACCTTCTGGGGAACAAAAATGTAATAGGTTTGGCAGAGTGTGGAAGAGCATTTTGTTCAGAACATCTTATCATGCTGTAAACACCTCTTGCTGTGTCTTCTAATAGATTCTTTCATACAACTAATTTTTTCTTGTTGCATGCTCTGATGAATGTCCTATGATTGTTTAATACATCTCTAGTGCAAGAGAGACCTCTTGGGTAGACTGTTTGATTTGAAGACCAAGTGTAAATAGGACACAAGAATTTGGTCTGTTAGTTACGCGAAAATACTCATGACTGGATTTTCCCAGTCTTTTGTACAGAACAGGATTTGTACATTTAGCATCAATATAAATGAACTAACAGAAGTACTCGGCCTTGCACCCGTGTCTTTAATATCTAAAATAATCACAAAGAATTTACCATATTTTCGATAAATTACTTTAAAAAAAATGCTGACAGATTTCTTCTTCTTTTATTTGTTTCAGTCATTAGACTGCGGCCATGCTAGAGCACCGCCTTGATGAATTTATAGTCAAATGAATCGAGCCCAGTACTTGTCATTTTTTCTTTCAGCGTACTACTTATTCCGTCGGTATCTTTTACCGGACCGCTAGGTTAAGGTGCCGTCAGCACACCAACACCAGTTCCCAAGTAGTGGTGGAGAACAAACAGACATAACGACAGACAGACAAACAGACACACGTGCTCACACACATACACATACAAACGCTCACACATATAT
This sequence comes from Octopus bimaculoides, assembly GCF_046866305.1. NCBI lineage: Eukaryota > Metazoa > Mollusca > Cephalopoda > Octopoda > Octopodidae > Octopus > Octopus bimaculoides. The sequence goes on along the minus strand of NC_142930.1, from coordinate 17,822,810 downwards.
ACGACGGGCTTCTTTCAATTTCCGTTTACCAAATCCATTCACAAGGCTTTAGTCGGCCCGAAGCTATAGTAGAAGACACTTGCCCAAGGTGCCACACATTGGGACTGAGCCCAGAAACATTTGGTTGGGAAGCAACCTTCTTACCATATAGCCACGCCTACGCATATGGGAAAATACTTGGGAAATAATTTTCTCTCAGAATTGCTGCATTCAAGTATTTCAGAAAACGTTTCGAGTTGAGTATCACGATAATAGAAAACAAATGCAGAATCTAAAAATCCCTTAACCTTTGTCCGTTTCCATGAAAAGTAGTGCCCCTATAGTGCCCCTCAGCAAAACTTTAGCGTCCTAGGCAACAAACTGGGTCTACAACATGGAATGTACATACATAATGCACTCGGGGTGAAAGTATCATATTTGATATGGTAAACAATAATACATTGAATTTATTATCTTCAAATAATTCAGTCGCAACTATCAGCTCCGTTAAATAACTTGAGTCTTCTGATTACGCTTATTGAAGAACATATTTTATTCAATATTGTAGCAATTATCCGCTGAAACTTCATTATACGGAGAAAAAAAAAAGGTGTAGTTAAGCACAGCACAAGCAACACTGGCAAACAGCCGAAGGAAAACCGCATCATCGAGAATGGTAAACAGAATCTTTCTAGTTGTGGCTACAGAAAAAACCGAAACTAAAGTATATTTTGTTTTCCGCATGATCTCAACTCAGTAGTGACTTATCTAGGATTCTCTTGATGGCTATATGAATATAAGAAAACTATACTGGGATGAACTTCACGTAAAGTGTAATTATTTCAGGATAAAAGAATTTCGTTAAATGCAGAAATGAGTTTATACCTGCGAATAATGGAGAACTGTTATATATTTAACAGGTTCAGCACCATTTTTGAGGCGATGGTGATAAGCAGTTGTCCAAAAATGTCAGCGCGTTATTATCTACCAATGAGACATGATGTAGCCAAGATACTGTATAATGATAAACCAGAGGTCGAAGACTCTAGAAGTCACAGTATAGTAGAGACCATAGCTACTCATAATATAAAAGAGTACTGGTGGAATATTCCAGTGAAAACCTCAATAAAATGTAAACATAATAGACCTGACATAGTGATTTGGGACAGAGAAGAGAAATTATGTACAGCAGGTGTCAGTACAAAGTGAAAGATCAGCGAAAAAGAACATACTTACCATGAACTGTTGAAAAATTTACAGTTACTCTATCAAGATTACAAGTTCAGGTTTACACCTGTAATTATTGGGGCACTGGGATATGTAACAAACTGCCCAAGCACTAATCTTGAGAAAATAAGCTTTTCAAAGTCAGAAAGGAGAAAGCTAATTAGATTACAGATTCAAGACATCAATGAAACTATAAAAATTTGTAAAACTCGCCAGAAGTTTGTTATTTAAGTATATATGCGCATGTCTAGAATGCAACAATATGCATGAGAATACATATAGAAAACAAAACATACAAATCTACAAATCTTCTCATGGACTGACTCCAAATACTGTGCACATAGACATAAACATGCACAAATACCCTGCTGTTGATGTTGAAATTGCAGTGAAGGAGCCATGGATCTTGCTAGAAACCAGCCCTTTTTCTATTGGCAAGAAACCTGGAACCAAAACTGAATAATAACATACCGACATACACGCATGCATGCATGCATGCATACATACATACATACTTACAAACATACGTACATACATAATACATACATAAATACATACGTATATGCATGCATACATTCGTACGTACATGCATATGCACATACCTACATACATACGTATGTACATCAAGTCATACGTACATACATATACGTACATAGATTTGACTCAAAGTGAGTCTAGGGAAATAACTGGTAGAGTTTCAAAGGAAGCTCTGTTGATGATTATTTCCGTCATTTTAAGATGTTACGCTCCTCTGTCGAGAGTGGGCTTTGATTTGTCTTTTTTGTTGTAAATGTAGTTGTTCATTTTGCCCAGCGTGCTAACAATCCTGTCAACTCGTCGCCTTAACAACAACAACAACAACAACAACAACAACAACAACAACAACAACAACAACAACAACAACAACAACAGTAATAATAATAATAATAATAATAATAATAATAACAATAATATTGATAGTAATGCTTCCTCACTTGAAAGTGGAAATGGCAAGACTGTATGGAATGCGAGAGGGTAATGAAAAAGTGATACCAGTGGTGAGCGGAGCGTTGGGCTCAATCCCATTGAAACTTCAAGTCTTCTTAAAGCAACTGGAAATCCCATGCGAAAAGCAGCCTTATTGGGCACAGCGCACATCTTAAGGAAAGTATTATCTGTCTGAGGTCCTTGTTGCGACTTGACAGATGACGGTGCGTTTTTACCTTCACTATGTTACGAAGGAATAATAATAATAATAATAATAATAATAATAATAATAATAATAATAATAATAATAATAATTTCAAATTTTGCCCCATAAGCAGCAATTTTGGGGAAGGGGTTACATCGACTCCAGTTCACAACTGGTACTTATTTTATCGATCTCAAAAGCATGAAAGGCAAAATCAATCACGGCGGAATTTGAACTCAAAACGTAAGGACAGACGAAATGCCGCTAAGCAGTTTGCGCAATGTGTTGACGATTCTGCCAGCTCGCTGCCTTAGCAATAATAATAATGATAATCCTTTCTACTATAGTCACAAGGCCTGAAATTTTGAGGGAAGCGGGTATGTCGACTACATTGACCCCAGTATTCAACTGGTACTTAATTTATCGACCCCGAAAGGATGAAATGCAAAGTCGACCTCGGCGGTATTGGAAACAACAACAACAACACCAACAATAATAATAATAATAATTATTATTATTATATCAGTAGTATTAGTATTATAAATTGCAATAGTAAAACTGGAGTAATAAAGGGAAGGGAAATTAAAAAAAGTATAATGAAATAAAGAGAACAGTTGAAACTATAATGAAGAGCCATAATGTTAGTTCCTTGCATGTTGCACTCTTTTTCTGTCTCTCACACGTATATTACATACACGCACAAACTATCCATGGAATGTCTTTGACTATCAATTTCTGACGCTGAGTGAATTATTGTGCGGTACATTAGGTTCTTCATTATCTGCCTAGTAATTATTACACAGTGAGTTGACAAGATATGGTATAAGTATGCAGGAAAGAGGAGTCTGGGCAAGCTTTTTGTCTCAGACATAGCAGAGATATTTTGTAGCTCACAAAATTTCTTCATCGCAGCACAGTATACCTCGTTAGCATGGTGTACTTCAACACTATGAATTGTGGTACCAGTCTTCTAAGACTGACAACTGTCAAAGTTCTTCCGTGAGCGTGAGAAACGCAAGTAAAAGTTAGAAATTATTACTCTCTTTTGTAAGTCCATAGTGATTTCATTAGTTGATATACATTTGGCTTCCCAAAGTTATGAGGTTTGATCAGTCGTCTGATAACGGTTATATCGGCTAGGGGAAAAATGACAATGATCCTATTAAAACATATTTTAAAAACATTTTAAATAAATTGAAGAAAGCAATAATTTTACTTAAGAACGGTGGAGGCGCAATGGACCAGTGGTTAGGGTAGCGGACATGCGGTCATAGGATCGCGGTTTCGATTCCCAGACCGGGCGTTGTGAGTGTTTATTGAGCGAAAACATCTAAAGCTCCACGAGGCTCCGGCAGGGGATGGTGGTGAACCCTGCTGTACTCTTTCCCCACAAATTTCTCTCACTCTTACTCCCTGCTTCTGTTGTGCCTGTAATTCAAAGGGTCAGCCTTGTCACACTGTGTCACGCTGAATATCCCCGAGAACTACGTGAAGGGTACACATGTCTGTGGAGTGCTCAGCCACTTGCACGTTAATTTCACGAGCAGGCTGTTCCGTTGATCGGATCAACTGGAACCCTCGACGTCGTAAGCGACGGAGTGCCAACAACAACAACTTTCTGGCTGCTAAATAATTGGTTCTAACACAGAGGCACAGAGCTTGACAATTAGAGGAAGAGCTTGGTCAATTAATAAAGTTCTTCATGGACACCGAAAGGATGAAAGGAAAAGTTAAACTCGACGTAATTTGAACTCAAAACGTAAAGACCCAAAAGAAATACCATGAGAGATTATGTTCAACGCTCTAACCTTCTGATAATTCGCCACCATAAGTAAATTGTATTGACCGGGAAGCGAAAACCGGACTGTGCGCATAACAAGTAAGCATTCAACCACAGAACTATCGATGTAGAATATTGCTAGGAATGGTTTCTGTTGAAGGCGATGTTAACTTCTCACCTTCATTTGTCCTTACTAGCTACGTTCTTCTGGTGACTAGACTCATCTACCATCTTACTTGAGCTTACATACCTTTCTATTCTGTCTAGTAGAACTCATGCAAACACACACATACAATGACACATACACACTCACAAGCTCGCACACACACGCACACACACACACACACACGCACACACACACACACACACACACACACACACACACACACACACACACACACAGATACATTAAACAAAAAGAAAAAAATGCTTTAATGACTTTATCATAGATAAAAGAAAGAAATTATTTATACTTTTATCAGAATATCTACTGGTTTCAATCGTATTAAAAGACGATTAACCATTTTGAAAGAGAAGGGGAAATAAGTTAGAATAGTATAATATAATATAAAATCATATAATATAACAGTTTAATATGATACAATAAAAATGATAATGATAATAATAATATATATATATACATACGTATGTACATACACATAATGTGCGTATATATATATATATATATATATATATATATATATATATATATATATAATGTACAATATACACACAGACATACATGCACGCACGCACACACACACACACAAACATGCATTTATGTGGATAAACAAATTATTGCCTCTATATTTGAACCTTTTGAGCACTATTGTCTTCTATACAGATAATCTTTGGATCTAACCTGTGGGATATATGTACACACACACACACACACACACACACACACACACACACACACACAAATATATATATATATATATATATATATATATATATATATCTTTTCGGGCTCGGTACCAGTGAAATACTTATTGAGTGTTATTTAATCAACCTCTCCCTTCGCCCAAATGCGTGCCATAGTTAGAAATCACTATTAAATCTATGAAATTGAACAGGTATTTAGTCTGAAAATGGAGGCTTAAGTACTTTAATTTGTCTTCCCAGTCTTCTTTTTGATGCCTACCTTATTCCACTACCCTATACACCTCTCCACACACACACACACACACACACACACACACACACACACGCACACACACACACACACACACACACACACACACACACACACACACACACACACACACATATACATGCATGCATGGATACAGACATACGTAAATACTTTTTACAAGGCTACACGTTTCAGAAAGTGACTAGTATTGACTTCATCGGCCCAGAAGGAGGAAAGACAAAACTAATCTCAGGTTTTAATGATATTACAGACAATACTAACCGGGTATTTATAGTAATAAACCGGAACGTAAAAGAGCTGTCTACCAGATATAATTAACATAAAAAACGAATTTATTTAACAAAAGCGAACTAAAGAAATTACCACTCTGGAAAGCCCCGTGTCCAAAGTTTCTACTTTATTCACTTGACATGAAATCTTAGAGACTGAGAGATGTTGCGCATGTAACATCATATCAAAAGGGAGAACTCTCGTAGTAAAAGAAAGGAAGAAAAGGGAATGTTGTGAGCAATTACAGGCCTATTACATGTTTGTTTACTGCTCTTACTGAAACTACTGACAAGGTTGATAGCATATGAGATATTCTTTTTCATAGAAACGGAACACCCACTTCCTGAGGCACGGAAGAAATGTCGAAGGAAATAATCAAGTAACAAGAAACCCGTGATATATTGGTAGATGATACTTCCGGATATGAATACTAGAAATAATCTACTAATAGGGCGGATCGATAACCGAATAGCATGTAACATGATTCGCCTTTCTTGGATACTAGAATGCCTGAAAATAATTGTTATCAATGTTGGAATGTAAAATCTAATTCAAGCAAGCATGAAATCTTCACGAATCAATTTGCCATGTGATTAAGATTCCACGAGAGGAATAAAGATTAAAATAGTATTGTCCAAGGAGATTAATTTACTCACTACTGTTTGCTACTACTTTGATTCCTATATGTCATACATTATTAAAGAACCAACCAAGGTAGATTACAACTAAAATTAAAGAAAATTGTTATCTATTGAATGTAGATGTCCACTAGCTTGATTCCAAGAGACGATAAGGATCTGAATTCTTTAATGCAACGTATTAGAATATTCAGCAGATACTGATAGTGACAAGTGTGACATTCTTGTAACTGAGAGAGAAAAGGGGAAAAGGTAAATCTGAGTGAATTACCTTTCAAGCAAACCCACTATTAATACTATCGAAATTATCAATATTCTTGATGAGCATCAATATTTGGTTGAAATGCAGGAACCATACGTTGAAATAGAAGGAAATAAAAGATAACGTAAACGAAGAATGTGAGATCACAGATCACAAATAAAATGAAATGGAAACATCCCCCCTCCATTATTTAATGGATAGCAGAGTATTGCTAATATTGAAATATTCTACAGCTTTTCTTCAATGGGGGAAAAACAAAGTTGGTGAAATGGATAGGAAAGCTAGAAACTGTTAGCAATGAATGATAGGTTACGTCCACGAAGCATTGTTTAGTAAAGCGCATTTATTAGAAAGACAGAAAACTGTTTCATGTAACGGCCACAATACTCTTATCCAATTTAGGGTTAGAATGGTATATTAGGAAGAGTGAAGAGAAGAATAAATGGTCTCTATAATAGAATTTAGCAGAAACAAAATACACTTAAGATAGAAAACAGGAAAGAATATTTGTTTTTTAGTCAGTGGGATTCTACGGCAAGTAGAAAACAGAGAGAACATTGAGCCAACCTTAATCAAAAGTTGGAGGACCGGAGAAGGAGATAAAATCCTCGATGATGACGGTGGAAGAACAAGTAGATAACAACTACTATTAAAGAAAAACAGAAAAGCCAAGAAGAGAGAAAAGGAAACTGTCAAATATAGTAAGATGACTTTAACAGAATATATAAAAAATTTATGAATATGATGTTATTTGGAAGTTTGGATTCAAAGAAGATAAAAAAGAGCCAACTTGTAAAATCACTTCTCTAAAACTGTTATTGAAATCGACTATTGTCAGATCCTGTGGGATTTCTCTGTATAAACTAACCTCTTAATAGATGCTACTTACCAGATATAATCATGATACATAAAGGCAACATACGTGATATCAGGGATATTACTATACCATATATCAGTTAAAGCGAAGAAAAAATATTTAAAGAATTAGACTTGGCCGGAGAACTGAGAAATCTTTGGGACACGAGCGGGTGTTGTTCCTGTTATAGCAACAGTCTAAGAAACTCCAAAGACATTAGAAATACATTCGAAGCAGCAACAGAAGTCTTCTGTTATGTATCACTAGTTGGCCCGATCGAGTTCCCGTTTCCACAAAGGAGTACAGCTTCATGATTACCTCGTGGCGTTCGGAATTCATCAGGATTTAGATTACCATGCACATCCATTCTGACTGCATGATATTATTGGGGTTCAACTATAGCGCATCAGCCAGTGACATTGCACCACAGACGTGACAAGAATCTAAGAGCCTCCGTTGGTACCAATATCTCTGGCTGCGGTCCTTCTTGTTATCCTGCTCATGTAATGCAACATCATCATGTAGATAAGCGTGTAGTGCACGGACACTGCAATACTGCCGTCTTGTTTAGTGGTCAGTATGAAATAACAAATACACGCTTCAATATGTTCAGTCTATGCCAAGGAAGTACATATCTAGACATGCATCAACTATTTATTAAGAACCGTAGACATTAAAGTCATGTAATCAACAAATCTAATATTTATGAAATGGGGTTCAGTAAGAGCTAGGCTTTTATCCAAGTCTTCCACATCTTTCATGGCATATTT
>NC_142930.1:17809701-17812201 GCF_046866305.1 Octopus bimaculoides | reverse complement strand
GTAATTTCATTGATGTGAACATATCTGGAATATGTAGTACGTCTCGTACCCATACCACTACCCGCAACATCACGTCTTTCATGTGGTCTTACCATCGTATCTTTTCTTTCTCCCGATGTCTTCCCCTTCCTTCCTTCCTTCCTTCCTTCCTTCCTTCTTTCCTTCCTTCCTTCCTTCCTTCCTTCCTTTCGACTTTTGCTTCCTTTTCAAACTCTATCTCACTCACCTTTTCTGCTTTTTAGGTCTTTATTTCACCGATGATGTTTCCACAAACTCTTCGATAGATAAATTGGTAATAATGTTTAGTACCTGAAAGAAGCAGATATCACACCACAAGTTATCAATTCTTTATCATTTATGAAAATTCCGATGACATCTCGTTAAAAAAAAAAAAAAAAAATCCAAAACAACCTACTCGATTCGTTATTTATTTATATTTTATTTTGCTTTTGGAAAAAATATCTGATGACATCTCTTTTTGTTTAGTTCGTTGGTTGTTCACTTCATGTTCGTTATTCAAAAAAAAATTGTCATATCTTTTTCATTCTTCTTTCCTTTATAGAGATGACGCAATAGACTAATATACGTTTTGCTGGTTTGCGCCGTACAAAGCAGCTGTTTTTGTTGGTGTTGTTTAACCAAGGTCAGATCTGTACGAGCAGACATGATGGGCATCCGGCCATCTTTAGAGACAACGTTATCCAATGTAGCCGTATACTTTCAAATAATATTTTTGTTTACTTTTAGAAATGAGTTGTCAATTTGCATTAACATTTATATATATTTTGTTTTTATATGAAATGTCTTATTATTCTAAATGATACCGTTGGGAAATGAAAACAAAAATCTCTAATAATGATGTTTAATAACCTACTTTTAAACATTTACTTATTCGTTTTACTTACACAGGATATTTATGTTTAATTTTGTATCTCACTGTCTTCATTTTTTTTTTCGTTTTCAATCCCTCACTCATATGTCTCCAAAGCGAAAGATCGCCAACTGTGGAATTTGACTGCTATTTCTAATAGGACGAAATATCTGTATAGAAACTCCGCCGTTGCGCTCTGGTTGTTCCTGTTTATCTCCAGATCAGACATGATCAAACAAGTCTATGATCAAAGGTATTTCAGTCGAAACCATTTCACTTTACGGAGAGTTTTTATCTCTTTGTCTGGGTACTATGTAGTTCCTATGTCTTTTTCAAGGACTCTAGGAATTTTGTGAGGGGGTAACAAAAAGTAAACTCAACTCTGACATCATTTAGCACGGAGTGGACTGCATTAAAGACACCTAAGGATCACGTAATGACGTCAAACCGGATACTGATTAAGTATACCACTCAGACATAGTGTATCGAGACTACATTACTTCATGTATTTTTCATTTTTTAAGACGGATTTGGAGGAGTATTGCTGTTTTCTCCACGAATTCATGCGACTGCGTTGCAACTCCTACGTTTGTTCATTGAGGAAATCTAAAGCTAATAGTAGATACAGCTATTCTCTGCATGGTCTTTGGCTCGTGTTATGACTCACAAGCTTCAATTGGGTACAAAAGATGTACAAATTATCGCGCTAATCAAGGATCTCTCTTCTTCATTATCGTTCCGTACATGACACAAAAATATTTCCTAAGATCCAGGAGTTTATTTCAGAGATGGTGTAAAGCTTTGGTTTCACAAGAATCACTTTTCTTTACTCTGAAAAAGACGCCAAAAATTGCCTGCAACGGGTTCGAACTCAGAATCAATGAGTTCAGTACTTTGGTCACTCGTTTAATTTGTCTGTCTATGACATCTCGGAGGAAACTCTGTTCTTGTCTGTTTCACGGGACTGCTAATGCTGTTATTGTTCCAGATCATGACTAAACAAGCTGAAACAGATGAAGGACATTCTAGCAGTGAACGTCTCGTCGATATTTTATCAGACATTTGCATCTAGGACTGCATTATCAATTTGAGCAATTAATTCTATTGAATCAATTGTCTTCATTAAAGATTTGCAGAAGAATATGGTTGCTTTTTCTAGCAAGTTTCACGATTGTATAGAAGCCTCACTTGCTTCTGATTGTTAGGGTGAGGAACCAGACAGGGAGTGTACTAGGGGAGGAGCGGTGTGGTTTTAGGAATCGAAGGGGGTGTGTAGATCAAATATTTGTGGTAAGGCAGACGTGTGAGAAGTTTTTGGCAAAAGGGATGGAGATGTATTGTGCCTTTATGGACCTAGAGAAGGCATATGACCATGTGGATAGGGATGCAATGTGGCGGGTGTTGTGATGGTATGGAGTGGATGGTAGATTGTTGAGAGCTGCTCAGAGTTTTTATAGGGAAAGCAGAGGAGGAAACTTAAAGTGAATGTAATTAAGGGTAAGGTGATGAGGTGTTCAGGAGGTAGAATGGCTGATAGGATGGATGTGAGTATTAATGGTGAGATATTAGAGGACGTGAGTGTTTTTAAGTATCTGGGATTACATGTGATGGCGGATGGGAAGGTGGGTT
>NC_142930.1:17799701-17804701 GCF_046866305.1 Octopus bimaculoides | reverse complement strand
TGATGATGTCAACGACAGTGATGATCCTGCCACGGCTGCTGCTGTTGATAAATTGCGATAGCGAAAGCGTCGGCAAAGATCTTGAGTGAGTGATGGTAAGAAGAAATTTGCGGAAGCGTGGGAAGGGGGCATGCACAGCGAGGATAACAAGGTAACGTTGATTTTAATTGTTATTATTATTATTATTATTATTATTATTATTATTATTATTATTATTATTATTATTATTATTATCATTATTGTTATTATTATTATTATTATTATTATTACTATTATTGTTATAATATATTTTTCGTTTCACGAACAGTCGGTCCGTTTCCAGATATCTGAGAATTAAAGAGTTGACGTTTGTTTAGACATTTTCACCCTTCGTTCTTTGTTTCCAGAACATTCTTCATGTATTTGTTTGACATTTAATAGTATCGTATATCATTAGAATAGGTTAAAATGGTTGACTTGCCGAATTACCACAGCATGTTCGCATTCTTAAGCAAGCTCTTCTTGTTTTTGTTTATACTCATCTTTTTTTTTGTTGGCTTTTGTTTTAGTTTTTGTCGTTCTTTGTTTTCGTCTATAATTTCATTTCTCTTTTTCTTTATACTTTGTATTTGTTTATTTGTATTTGGCTATTCAAATTTTCTTTTTATTCAATGTAGTGCCCTCAAATGTCATATATATATATATATATATATATATATATATATATATATATATATATATATATATATATATATATATATATATATGTATATATACATATACATATATATACACATATATATACATGTGTATGTGCGCGTATGTCATATATGCATATACATATATATATATGCATATTCATATACATACACACACACACACACACACACACACACACACACACACACACACACACACACACATATATATATATATATATATATAAAATTATGTATGTCTACATAACTACTTACCTACCTACTTACCTACTTATATACTTCTCTACCTCCCCCTACCTACCTAGCTACCTATCTACCTACCTTCCTACCTTCCCATCTATCTATCTATCTATCTATCTATCTATCTATCTATCTATCTATCTATCTATCTATCTATCTACATATACTGACGCATATGCAGGCATAGGTCTGTCATTAAGGACTTTGTTTCACAGTCATATGGTTCGGTGTTCGATCCTACTTCACGGCACATTGGGCAAATGGTTTGTACTATGGAGTCAGGCAGACAAAATCTTTGGTAACTGGAAAATATTAGACAGCGAGGGCACAGGAGACTACCATATATATACACACACACATATATATATATGTATATATATATGTGTGTGTGTGTGTATGCATGTATGTATGCATGTATATATGTATGGATGGATGTATACATACACGTGTGTGCGAGTGGAGTGAGTGTGTTATATTTCTCGATATATTCAAGCAACCGATTTAATAAAGGAACCATTTTGTATTTGCATAAAACAAAAAGTTGTTTTATAAATATCAAGTCTCAAGTACCTGCGTGCGCGCACACACTCACACACACGCACACACACGCAAACACACACTTATATATTAATAAAATCATTTGGTTCAATGTCCCATTCGGTCTCAGTGTAAGTATTCATATCATTAAACATTTCTTTTATTTATTAGGTAAACACTCTCAGAAGAATCGTAAATGCTATAAATATTTTAATAGAAATAATTTTAAATTTAGCTTCAGCTGCACGTAGATATGTAACATAAATAGTAAACACCAATCGAAAAAAGCTAATATAATAATCTACATCTAATATTTCCCCTTTACGTTACTGTTTTAACCTGGTAAATTGCTCAATAATTATCTGTACGTATTGTATGTATTTGTATATGTGTATACATATATATACAAAAACCTGTATATAACAGGAAATAAAGTAGATATATACACACCAATACATATATATATCTATATCTATCTATCTATATATCTATACATATATATATATATATATATATATATATATATATATATATATATATATATATATATATATATATATATATATATATATATATATATGTATCTTTCTATGGCAAGAAAATACAAACGCCATTCGTATCAAATAAACATCGATTATTATGTAGCTTTATTACGTGGCTCAACCATCTCTGTGTGTTCCTTCTGATTACTTCGAGAGTATTGTATGTAATATGAAGAGCAAATGATATTTGGCGTCGGTCCTCTTGGATATTGTTTTTCTCGAAATGCTAGACTTTTCACTGTTAAGAAATATGATAAAAATGGAAAATTACTCATCACGAGTTTACAAAGTGTTTCTCTCGTGACTGAATCTGAGCTGGCAGCGTAGCCACGCTTCTCAACATTCTAAGTATCTTTTGCCTTCTATTCATTTCAGTCATTTGACTGCGGCCAAAGTGGACCACTACCTAGAAGGGATCAGTCGAACAAATCGACCCAGTGCTTATTTTTAAAGCCTAGTACTTATTCTGTTGGTTTCTTACAGCGAACAGCTAAGTTACGTGGACTTAAACCGACACTGGTTGTCAAGTTGTGGTGCGGCAAGAAAACACAAGGCACACACACACACACACGCACATACACACTCACGCACGCACAAACACACACACTTCTTTCTCGTGACTCCATTTACCAGTCTTCTCTGACTTTGCGATCAGTCGTACCGAGTACTATATGTTTGCTCATGTATATTAATACATTGTATATGTATGTATATGTATATATATATATATCATCCAAATAAGAAGACCATGAATAAGTTTTGCATATCTGTATTACTAGAATGCAATTGTTTCTGTGTCACACCGTTTTGAACATCGTTGCACATTATTGATATCTTATGAAAAGTTACGTAAGATTTGCAGTTGACTCGATTAGAGAGCAACTTCAATAGATTACATGAAAAAAAAATGCGCCCTTACTTTGTGCACGATTACATGAAATGATTTATGCGCAATGCCTTTAAAAGCGGAGTATTACCGAAATATTTTTGGGCAAATAATTAAAATGTGCTATACTCATTCTTCATCTCTTTGTTTGGATTATATATTACCATTCGTAAGACCGACATATTTGATTTGCTGGTGATGTACCTGGATTTTCTACGCTGGTAATCTTTATATATGTGTTTATATAGTCACGCACTTACATCCACTCGAACGCATAAAGAATAGAGGAATAATGCAGGAGACTTCTTACAATGCTAAGAGAAACTGAATGATTTATTTATCTCTTATATATTATCAGGATCGTCAGGAGAATCACCGTCATCACCGCCACCATTTTCATCTTCCCATTCTATCCCCATCATCGTCATCAGCAAAGTCGTTCGTTGCAAACATGACCGCCGTCGTCCTTGTCATCATCATCTTCATCATTGTCACCAGCAGCACACTATCTCCGCCACCGGCACCACAATCACCATCGTCATCATGATTTTCATCATTACCACCTCCATATAATCGCCATCTTCATGCCATCTTCATCATCATGACTACCGCTACTATCCCCCCCCCCCCCCCCCGCCATCACCAACACCTCTACCGCCGACACCGTCGCCACCATCGCCGCTGCTGCCGTCACCACCGCCGCCGCTGCCGCCGCTGCCGCCGCTGAAGCCGCTGCCGCCGCTGCCGCCACCACTGCCACTGCTGCCACCATCGCCGCTGCCGCCACCGTCGCCACCTCTACCGCCACCGCTGCCGCCACCGCTGCCGCCACCGCTGCCGCCACCGCTGCCGCCACCGCTGCCGCCACCGCTGCCGCCACCGCTGCCGCCACCACCACCACCACCACCACCACCACCATCATCATCATCATCATCATCATCATCATCATCATCATCACCACCACTATTACTACTACTACTACTACTATCACCCCCGCCATCAACAAACATCTCTACGGTCACTGCTACCACCACCACCACCACCAACAGCACCACCATCACCACCACCACCACCACTACCACCACCACCACCACCACCACAACCACCACCACCACCGCCACCGCCACCACCACCACTACCACCACCATCATCATCATCCGTAGCAAAATAATTACGGTTAATGAAAATTACATGAAATGGGATGAATAAAACAACAAAGCGATAGATGTAAAGAAATCAGGAATGAACTCATTAATATTTCGCATGGAACATGGAACATGATATGAAATGAAGATTGAATCATTAGCGTTAGGCTAAGGCCTATATCAAAGGTAAACCGAAATGATTTTTTTCGAGTAGCACCTGAGTATTGTAATGTGGATTGTATCATACGTAGCTGCATAAATATGTTAGATCATGTCACACATGTTTATATAATATATTAAATATGCCTCGGTAATTTGATTACTTGCATTGAAATATGTAATGCTTATTATTATGTATCACATACAACAATATAATGATAGTATTGCAGACAGCACTATGGTGGTGAGTTGGTAGAATCGTTAGCAAACCGAACAAAATGCTTAGCGGTAATTCGTCCGTCCTTACGTTCTGAGTTCAAATTCCGCTGAGCTCGGCTTCGCCTTTTATTTTTTCGGGGTCGATAAGGTGATGTGCTGGCAGAATCATTCGCACGCCGAGAAAAATGCCAAGCAGCATTTCGTTCCACCGTACGTTCTGAGTTCAAATTCCGCCGAGGTCCACTTTGCCTATCATCCTCCCGGAGTCAATAAAATAAATACGAGTTGATCACTGGGGTCGATGTAATCGACTTACCCTTCCCAGAAATTGCTGGCCTTGTGCCAAAATTTGAAACTAATATTACAGACATCGTAAGGCGGCTAGCTGGCAGAATCGTTAGCAAGCCTGGTGAAATGCTTAGCGGCATTTCGCCTGTCTTTACTTCTGAGTTCAAATTCTGCCGAGGTTGACTTTACCTTTCATCCTTTCGGGGTCGATAAGGCGATGCGCTGGCAGAATCAATCGCACGCTGAGAACAATGCCAAGCAGCATTTCGTCTCTCTGTACGTTCTG
>NC_142930.1:17782201-17792201 GCF_046866305.1 Octopus bimaculoides | reverse complement strand
AAGAAGGAAGGTGAAAAGATAGATGAATACAACCCTCTTAAGTACGAAATAGCCTGGCTATGGAAAATGAAGGTGAAGATAGTGCCAATTATTGTTGGGTTCTTGGGAACAGCATCAAAAGGCATCAAGAGGAATATAAAGAAAATTGGAATAGAGTGCCCAGTGGTTTGCTTCCTTAGTAATAATCAGGAAAGTATTAGATAGTTAAAAACTTATTGAGTGAGAGAGCAGTGCATGCCATCAAAGTGACACTGAGGTAAAATATACCCATCACGACTACCCGTCTGTTAAGGGTACACCAGGTACATGCATCACAACAATAATAATAGTAATAATAATAATAATAATAATAATAATAATAATAATACTAATAATAATAATAATAATAATAATAATAATAATAATGGTTTCCACGACGACCCTCTTTGTCAGCCGCAACAGAAATGACAACAGTAGCAACAATATTTACAACAACAATAACTACAAAACGAGACTTGTAACAGCCAACAATGAATGGCAAGAACTGTCTAGGTGTTCGATTTGTCATTGATCACCTCGGTGTGTACAGGTGTCGTGTAGTTATGAAAATCACCATCTAATTCGCTGGCGTTTCTTTCCCTGTAAGTATTCCCGTTATACTCAGTGGTGAGATTCTGGAAGAGGTCCTGCAGTTGGACTATCATAAGCCATAAGAGTGAAGATAATATACATATTCGCATCAACCATGCACATAGAGTATTATGCCGTTCCCAAAGCCGGTTTTGGTTATGATCGGGGATCTATGTGGCCACAATAAATTTGTGCTGTTAGTAAGCTTCTGCTGTACGGTGACGTCACGTGATCAATGAGTGTGATGGACTCGAACAAATTGGAAGTATTTGAGCACTCTTGATTTCACGAAATCCTACGTGTTGACACTCTGGATTTTGTGTCAAATGTTGAAGTTCGTCGTTGTAATTGGATCGAAACCCTTCAACAACTCTAGCCAGAAAGGCGCTTCTGATGGTTCGGTCTCACACTTCCGCGATGCAGTCGTGACAAAGTCCCTTAAGAGATTTTATGGACTGCGAGGTGGACAACAGCGGGAAGTTTGAATTAGTACGATAATGGCGTCTCATCGCCAGATGTTTCTGATCATGGTCTGTTTCTGTTGACGACACTTTGGCTTCACTGCTTTGAGACGGCTCGACTGATCGACACAGATGGCCTCAACAAAGTCAGTCGACTTTCCTAGAATAATTGCCAACCGCCCCTTCAAATAAACGCTCTACCGTTTTAAAACGGGAAGGACTAATTCAACATGTAGTCTCTGGTATACATAAAAAACAAAATAGTTATGACTGGAATACTTTTGATTAAAGCTCTGCTCCATCAGAACTGATTCAGGCCCAAGCAACAACAAAACAAACAACGTCAATGCCACAATAACCGCAACAGCACTTGTCATAACAACAACAGCCAGTGAGGTAGCCCCTACGTGGTAGCTAGAACTGTTAGAAATAGCAGAGTAATTTTCCTCAAATAGCCACCCTATTGTCTTAAGAAAAAATGATAATGCAGCTCTAGATATCGCGTAAAACATGGTGGTCGCGAATGGAATACTTTTGATCATAGATGTGCTCGATGAGGGTTACTAAGGGGGACAAATAATATCAACACCAGCAACAATAAAAAATAATAAGAAAAATATTAAGAACAGCATCGACATCCGTGGCATCAACAATAACCGTACAAAAAAAAAAAAAAGATAAAACAGCAAAAACAAAGCATTCATAGGGGCAATCACTCCCACCACCACTACCAGTAACAGTACAGCAACAACAACAACTGCAGTAGGAGCAACCGACGTAGGGAGCAAGGTAGAGAAGAGTACAATATTCTTTTCTACTCTAGGCACAAGGCCAGACATGTTTGGGGAGGGGGGGGGGGCAGTCGATTAGATCGACTTCAGTACTCAACTGGTACTTAATTTATCGATCCCGAAAAGATGAAATGCAAAGTCGACCTCGACGGAATTTGAACTCAGAACGCAAAGACAGACGAAATGCCGTCAAGCATTTCGCTCGGCGTGCTAACGTTTCTGCCAGCTCGCCGCCTTGTAAGAGAAGAGTACAATATTGACGTGTCTCAACAGATGTTTAAATATCTCACTGTAACCAGATCTCGTCAACATCCTTCTCTCGCCCATCTGTTTCACTTCATTTTCTTCCGATACTCATTAAAAGCTTTTAACCTCTTCGCTAGCTTCTTCTTGCTCCTTCTTTACTTCCCCCTTCTCCTACCCCACCATCTCTCCGTACCGCGTCTTGACGCGAGTTTGTTCTCATCTTCTCTTCGAGAACCAACACTGAAACACACGGCTCTCATCTGCGTTCTAAATAATACTATCGTAACAACTTTATAAATTCTATGATACATCGAGGTCTTATTTTATTTCATTTTATTTTATTTTATGTATTTTATGTATTTGTTGAATATATTTTCGCTTCTATGTCACCCAGTATAGACATTATCACCGCACCCCAGCTTACAACGCAGCCAACATCACACACACACACATAGGCATACACACACATAGGCATACACACACATAGGCATACACACACACACAAAGACACACACAGACACACAAAAACACACACACACTCGCATGCCCATCCGTACATACATGCGCACATACGCAGACTCACGCACTCACACGCATATATACATTTATATGTGTATATATCCATATATAGAAAAATATACACACACACACACACACACACACACACACACACATACATATATGCTAGAGAGAGAGAGAGAGAGCGAGTGAAAGTGAGAAAGACAGAGATAAACCTATATAAGTATATAAAATGGATATTATTTATACATAAATGCATGCATATATACATATATATATGCATATACGAGGTCTGATCAATAAGTATCCGGACGAGTGTTATAAAAACAAAACTACAACACACCAATTTTTGCATTTAATCTCCTTAAAAGTGGTCCCCTTCGGAAGCCACACACTTAATCCAGCGCTGTTTCCATTGATGGAAGCGTTCCTAGAACTCGTTTTATGGGATAATCAGTAGCTGCCTCGTCGCATTCACATTGATTTCCTCGTGGCCCTGAAATCTCCTTCCTTTCAAGCGGGATAATTTTTGGAAAGAGGAATCAGTCGCAAGGGGCGAGACCTGGGGAATACGGTGGGTGTCGGACCTGGGGAATGCTGTGCCTAGCCAAAAACTGCTGCACAAGCTGCGCTGAACGGGCAGCTGCGTTGTTAATGGTCTCACTCACCGGACGCATGCAATCGTGGCCCTTGCCCACGAACAGCATCCCGAAAACGCCGCAAAACGTCACGGTAGGACTCCTTGTTTACTGTCTGACCAGGTGGAGCATACTCATGATGAACAATCCCCTTGCAGTCGAAAAACAAAAAAAAAACCAGCCAACAGTGTCTTCACATTGCTTCGACTCATTCCTGCTTTCTTCCTTCGGTCTCGGAGAAGTTGGGGTTTTCCACTGCGAAGAGTAAGCTTTTGTCTCGGAGTCATAGCCGTAGACCCACGATTCACCACCCGTTTTCAAAAAAGTTTTAATCGTTCTCGACACAATCAAGGAGATCTTGTGCAACTGAAACACAAGTGTATTTTTGGTAAGCTGAAAGCAGTTTGGGTACAACTTGGCAGACCTTGGATCTTAAAAGTTTGCATGAATCCTGGGTCGGTTAAAAATCTCTTGTGGATCCAAATGATGTCATTTGTAGTACAGCATTGTATTGTCTAATCTTGTTTTGGAAGTGCTTGGAATCTTGTTCAGTTGATGAGAACAGTTTCTTCAATGACTTGGAGGTTGGGACATTACAGTAAGTTTAACATTTCCACCACTGCAGCACAGTGCAGGTGTCTCTCCAGGCCACTTCCTTGCTTTACAATGTATGCACTCAGTTGTCATTGCACCAATGAAAACTCTAGTGTCAGCTGTATAATGAACTGTTGGGGCATAACTGAAAGCTGCTCCATAGACGTCGCTTCTTTGAGCTGTTGCAACTGCTCTTCGTTCTGCAGTGGAGATCCTATTCCTTGTCAGCCGTGCATACCTCTGTTTATCACTCTGAGATGCTCTGGCTTTTGTGATGCACAGTCTGTTCGTTTCTTGGTATGCTTCTCTTTCTGCAGCTGACATTTCTAACAAAGACATTATTTTGGCTGACCTTGACATTGTAGACAAATCTAATACTTTCCTTCTAGGTATGGTTATATACGTATACAGAAACACACGGGTGCAGAAGATAGTAAACAATGAAAATAACTTGGTAACGGAAATTATGTTTCTTAATGCAACGGGCAGAAAGTAAATAAGAAATGTTTACGGAAAATAAAGAATTGTACGGGTTGGAGCGAAATTTGTTAGTGAGCCAAAGAGCCAGTATCGAAGGAACCAGATAGAGAGATATAGAGAGATAGAGGGAGATGGATAGAGAGATATAGATAGAGAAATATAGACGTCACTGACGTTAGAAAACCGGAAGTAAGTATTTAAAAAAACTTTCAAAGACGTGAATCTAATATAAAAAGCAATATTCTTTTTTATGACCAATGGATGTAAGGCAGACAATCAATTTCTGAAAGTTACTTCACAGAGAGTTACCTCCCTTATCCACGTAATCCAGGAACAGGTATTTTTTGCCCCCAGGGGGCCCGTTACTCATTGTGTGAAAAATTTTAAAAGTCTAAACCATCCCTGGAACATAAGTAATGTATATTCCCAGTTTGGAGAAAATCAGTGGAAAAATACGACCGTTATAATCTTTTACACACACACACACACACACACATACATACATATACGTACATATATATATGTGTGTATATATATATATATATATACACGTATATACATATATTCCTACATGCACGAATATTTATGTCGTTATAAAGAATGAGAGAGAGAGAGCGAGAGAGAGAGAGAGAGTGAAAAAAGAGAAGAAAGGTAGAGAGTGGGAGAAAGAAGGAAAGAGAGGGAGACGGAGAGATAGGGAGAGAGAAAGGGAGAGAGAGGGAGAGAGAGGGAGGGAGAGACGGAGAAAAACGATAAAATATCTGTAATCACAGAACATACACAAATAAGAGATGGACAGGTAGATAAACATTATGAAAACACGGATATATCAAATATGAAGCAGTAAACAAATAGTAAATCAGTTCAAGTATGCAATCTTACTGAAAATATTCACACACACATATATATATATATATAGATATATATATATGTATGTGTGTGTGTGTGTGTGTGTGTGTGTGTATGTTGATGCATACATACATACATACATTCATACATACATGTATGCCTCTATGGCCAAACCGTTACGTTCTCTGAGTCCTCTTACTACTACTACTACTACTACTACTACTACTACTACTACTACTACTACTACCACCACCACCACCACCACCACCACCTCTACTACTACTACTACTACTACTACTACTACTACTACTACTACTACTACTACTACTACTACTACTACTACATATGCATATACATATGTACTCATACGTATACATTTATATCTATACTTACTAGCACACACACTGTCACACATACACGCACACATCACACTCAAACTCTCTCACACAGACACATACACACATAATAATTTACACACATGTACAAGTATGATATTTCTATTTATGTGTTCATATGAGATTCAATTTTACCGTCTGGATATAATTATTCATGTTTTGTAGATTATGTGATTATTTCCTCTCAATTTACACATGTACGTACATGAATGAATGTGTATGCATATATATAAATATATATATACACGTGTGTGAATGTATGTATATGTGTGTGTGCGTGCGTATAAATTGTGTGTAAGTTTGCGGATATTTATATATATATATATATATATGTATTTATCATATATACATAGAATACATACATATGAGTGAACACTAGCTTCACACATATATTTAAACATGTATATATGCATGCATACATACACATTTATATATATATATATATATATATATATATATATATATATATATATATATATATATATATATATATATATGTATGTATATAATATCATCCATCTATATGTTTGCATGTCTGAGTATGTATTTATTTACATGTATGAATATGTGCGTATATATTCATACACGTGTATATTTAATGCATATGCATGCAGACAGTACACACGCACACACACACATACACATACACACACACATACACACCCCACACACGAATATATAGAAAGTGTGTGGGAGGGAGAGAGAGAATGAGAGTTAGATACATGTATACCATAAATATACACATCTGTGTATGTTCCTTTATACCTGGTTTCGATTTAGTGTTTCAGGATACATTGAAAGTAAACGTTTTTTACACTGCAACAAGAGACGGTACAGACATAAAAATAATACATTTTAACGCACAAATATCATTCTAACGTTATAAACTTTATATCTTATTAATTGCTAGAAATTCCCAGTGACCTGTGCCTGCCGTGTTGCCTCGATACCTCAAAGCTTTTGTGGTACTTCTTGTCATATCGTTAGAGTACTTGAGGAAAGACACAGCATCTAGTATTTCCGCTAAACAAATACCCCAAAGGCTGTTTTGCATCTGTATGATATATATATATATATATATATATAACTTAGAAATGCATAAGGATATCTGATGAAATTGTCTGGATATGTTGTTTGATGATGTAATACATTAATAAGTAAATAAATAACCATTCTTTGGATACATATGTAACATAAACTGAGCAATATTTTTATACACATTTATTATATATGTAAAAAGTGCGTTAGGGTGCCTAAGCCTGCTCAACAGCATAGATGCCGAAAATAATTAGCGAAAGTTTAGGGTAACCTACCAAATCGTACTCGCACGTGAGTGACCGCTGATCTATATATATCAATATATATATATATATATATATATATATATATATATATATATATATATATATATATATATATATATATATATATATATATATATATAGTTCAAATTTACAAAATGCAAAAGACGAAGACAAGTGTAGGAACAACAAGCAAGTGTATTAGTTTAACGCTCGGGAAGAATGGAAACGTCTTTTACGTTTCGAGCCTACGCTCCTCGACAGAAAGGAATTATATATATATATATATATATATATATATATATATATATATATATATATATATATATATATATATATATATATATATATATATATATATATATATATATATATATATGGTGCATAAGATATTTGAGGACAGATTTATATTTATAAAAAAACCCAGATATATGATAACTTTATTTATCAAAAAATGCTATGAGGATAAAACAAACCTTCTTTTCTGTAATGTTATTCAATAAAGCCACCTTCAGCTTCAACAACTGCTTCTATATGAGCTCTAAATCATCTACATGCTCAAATCAAGTGGTCTTGGTTCATTTTGGACATTACTCGGACTATGGCAGCTTTCAAAGAATCTTTGGTGTTATGAGCGTGTTCATTGACCTCTCTCTCAACAACGCTCCCCATGTAATAGTCCAATGGATTGAGATCTGGAGAAATAGGAGACCAAATGTTATGGGTTATGTGAGCATGAAAATTTTCAGCCATCCACTCCTGTGTTACTAGAGCCATGTGTGATAGTGCAGAATCTTACTGAAATACATATGACCTTCCATTGCATACACTGTCTATGCAGGGCTTAACAATTATTTCCAGGATCTCAATGTAGGCGGTAGAGTTAACTTTAAAGCCTTGTGGAAAGAAGTAAGGAGGCATCACATGTCCTTCATTGCTGACAACCCCTAATATCATGACAGTTGCAGGAAATTTTGCATGCATAACACTTGGAACTTCAGAAGGATCTGCTCAGCTGTCATTTCTTCTGGTAATTTTTGATCTTGCTCAAAGTTTTTTTGAGAAAAAACCATATCAAATCTTCTTCTGCTGGATTCTTCAGTTTGTTTAAGAGCCTTTTAGATCTGATGTAGTGATATTCTCTTGCTTTCTCGGGCAAACTGACTTTTCCTCATCATATAAGACTTATATCTGATGTCTTCATGGACAACATTTCTGATTGTTCTTTCTGACACATGGAAATTTTTTGCAATTGACCTTATGGACTTTCTGGGATTGTAATCAATGGTCTGTTGAACTTGCTGGATAAATTCAGGTGTTCTGAGGATTTCAGAGCGTTTAGAATGCTTTTTATGCTTTGATACTGGTGATACGTTTCCATCTTCAGTCTCTAGCTCCTTACAAACTTTATAGATGAAAGATCTGGCAACTTTTAAAGATCAAGATATTTCTAAATCGCTATGCTCAGCCTTTATAACCACAACAACAGCATACCTCTTCATTTCTTCAGTAAGCTGAGGGTCTGCCATTATCATTTTCTGAAACAAAGATTATACAGAGTTAGCAAAAAATGACCCCCAAAAAGTATGTCCTCAAATACATTACGTACCCTGTGCATAACAGAGTAGTATTTTTTCAATGCATTAGATATGCTTGTAGTGCATGCGAAGCACGCGCGCACTCATACTTGCCGTAGACTTGATGTGACATTTTATCGGCGAGTGTTCTTTAGCGGTGAAATATGTTCCCAAACTTGCAAAATCTAAATCGAAAATACATAGTGCAGAAGGTACCTTTTGGCCAAATATGACATTAAAATTGAACCATTAAAACTCTTTTAAAAAATATCCCCGCGTGTGTATGCCTTAACTTACGACTATGTGTATTTGTGTGCGTGTGTAATTGTGTGTGTGCGTGCGCTGTGCGTGTGTGCGTATGTACTTTCTTTTGCTCCTTGTCTCAACGCATACAGTTGAAACTTCATCTTGGATTGTAACGTGAAACTGGACATTATAAAACACTCAAAATTCTATTGATTTATAAGTTTTTAAATAACAGTTTACTTACTTTTCATGTGTAGACAGTTTTTACAAAAGTTTATTTTTTAATTGGTTTTAATATTGCGAATGTTTCAAAACACATTCAATTTGTGAATCTCTTTTTAATATATATATATATATATATATATATATATATATATATATATATATATATATATATATATATACATATATAAATATATATATATATATATATATATTTATTGTGCAACGTTATCCTCGCAGAAAAACTATTCCAAATGGTTAATGTTTTAATGTAAACGATATCATACAATAAAAGCAAACAACGGTGAAATTAATAGTTTTTTTGTCTCTTGGTATCTAATATCATTTGCATTAAAATTTTGGTAGTAAATTCAAGAGACTCGGGTTATAATTCATAGTAAACATCAAATCGAAATAGGACACCTTACTATTTTTCGACATTGGTGGAAAAACCAATGCTACTAACACTAAAGTACTGACGGATTATTTCATGGAGATAAATAGGGCAGTAAAAATATCGAAAGTATTTATATTGGCTTCAAATTTTGGCACAAGTCCTGCAATTCGGGAGAGGGGTAAATCGATTACATCGACCCTAGTTCTCAACTGGTGCTTATTTTATCGAACCTGAAAGGATAAAAGGAAAAGTCGACAGCCGCAGAATTTGAACTCAGAACGTAAAGACGGACGAAATGCCGTTAAGCATTTTGCTCGGTGTGCTAACGATTCTGCCAGCACGCTGCCTTTGAAAGTATTTATACTAATTATTCTGACAAGAAAGAAAGGCAGACTTTCTATAGTGTAATGAATAAAGTGAACTCCGGTTTAGCGATAGATACGTAAGCCAGGTGAACATTATCTCAAATTTGGGTTTTTTGATGTCTAATAACAGTTAATCTCTTGCAACAAGATTACTGTTGATTTCGACTATGGATGTTTGAATATACGATTAACTGAATTATCTACCTTATTAAATTAACATGTGTGTGTATGTGTGTGTGTGTGAGTGTGAATATACAAACATATATACATACATATATTCATTCACACGTTAATGTGTGTGCACGAGTGT
>NC_142930.1:17742201-17777201 GCF_046866305.1 Octopus bimaculoides | reverse complement strand
AGAGCATTTGAATGATAAAACAAAATGTGTGTATGAGTGTTTGTATATGAATTACAGACATGCACAATTAAATTTTTCCTAGATAGTGGTCGTTTCGGAGATGGATGAGTGTGTGGCACTGAGGAGCGGAAATGGCCACGAAATATCGATATCTGCCACTCTCTTTCACTTTCCGGACGATTTTGTTTTGCCTAAACCTGCCGGAGAACCGATATAACGTACATCTACCACAAACGGTAACAACAACAACAACAACAACAACAACAACAACAACAACAACAACAACAGCAACAACGGTAATGATAGGGGCTTCAAAGGCATTGGCGTTCGTTGCGTAGATGTCGATGATGATTATGATTATAAAAAGGATTTTAATATTGATAAAAATCAACATTTAGAACATAGTAACCCAAATTACATATAAAAACTGTCATCATTAATTCGGCAAGAAGGTTCTAGAAATATTCTCGGAGTTGGAGCAATCTTGTTAATATCGTGCTTCAAAAACATTCCATTGGTAGCTTGAAACGAGATCAACGTATAACATTGCGATTACAATAGTGATAAAAATAATGACGACTGTAATAATATTAATAAGAATATCAACAACAACAACAACAACAACAACAAAATGATGATGATGATGATAATAATAATAATAATAATAATAATAATAATAATGATAATAATAATGATGATGATGATAATAATAATAATAATAATAATAATAATAATAATAATAATAATAATAATAATAATATTTGGAGATATCAGATAGCAAGAATGTGAGAATTGAAAACATAAATAAGGTTCATAATAATAGCTGTTTTGGGATTGATAAAAAGAGTCAGAAATATACATGACCACAGCAACAGTACTTACAAATATGCATGTCACATAGAAAATAGTACAACTGGGACTGAATTACTTAAGAGTGCTTTCGCTACAATGTACAAAATAGCTAAAACAAAAGAACTCACTTTATGACCCCGAATTATGCACTGCATAACGCTCGGTAATGTAGTGAAACACACAGTAGCGAGAAAACGATGATGATGATGATGATGATGACAACAAATGCCCTGATGCAAAACCGGGCTGTTGCTCTCATGGCTTCTGATCTTAACTGATTGGAAGTGTTAACAGGTACATGTTTTGCCTTGCTGTAAAAGAATTTTCTGCTCAATATCACAGGTTTGCTTATCAGTAGCTTGAACTTAACCAATTGAACGTGTCCCTTAGTGGCTGACGATATGTGCATCTCTGATCACGAGCAGGAGCAGTGGTGGAGCATCATAGACGTATGTTGAGAGGGATTCTTTAGGGTTTGAATAATTCATTCCTGGAAACATAGCTGTTTTGTTCATCATTCCTTAAACAAGTTTTATTTAGGGAGCTGTTGAGCAGGATTGGCATCTCGATCTTTTGAGCGAGATGGGCTACTCGACCGGAAGAAAATTCTAACTGGGCCCCACCTGCAAGGTCACGAGCAGTTTATTTTGATATGAGGTCACCATGTCGCAGATATATGGTTGTGATGCATGTGCCTAGTGTACCCTTTTATCAAACGGGTAGTCATGATGGGTATATTGGGCTTCGTATATCTGTACCCCAGCGTCACCTTGATGGTGTGTGCCGCTCTCCCATTCAATAATGATAATAATAAACCTTTCTAATGTATGCACAAGGCCTAAAGTTTTGGAGAAAGGAGCTGGTAGATTTCATTCACCTTAGAACGTGACTGGTACTTAATTTATCGATCCCATGAAGATGAAAGGCAAAGTCAACCTCTGCGAAATTTGAACTCAGAAAGTAAAACTAAGAAATGCCATTAAATATGTTCGCCTTCACGCATAATTTTAGCAAACACAATACAATAAATGACAATTCTTTTAGTGATTAACTGGCACCGAAATTTTGCTGGCATTCAAAAGTGTTGCATGAAAGTTACCAGCGTGTAGCGAAAAAATATCCTCGTTTCAAACAGATATTTCCTTAGTCACCTATTGTCGCCTTTAGACGGAATAAGAATGTAAGATAATTATTGACCTCTATTTTTGACTCCAAGCAAACGAATATTGGAGTATCTGCACGCTGTACCTTGAAAAACAGCCGCAAGAGAGGTAAGCCCTGTTCATTGTGCAACAACATGGATCAAGTGAATTCCATCAGGAATCATAACAGAAATGTTATGATTTATACAGAAGGTGGGACATGTAGAGATTCCCATTTGGTGTACGCGGCAGAATGCACGAAACACAACTTGATTTATGTTGGTTGTACAACAGAACAATTAAACAAAAGATTTAATGGACACAGATTCGACGTCAGGCACAATAACAATAGTTCAACAGGACTTGCTGAACATTTCGTTTCAAACGGCTGCAATTTTGAAAAAACTTGAAAGTGCATATTCTCAGAAAATATTCTGAGTCTGCTTCACTTTCACTTCTCAGAATGCACGAGGAGAAATGTTTGTGGGTTATTAACATCACGCCCTGGGGGAATGAATAAAATGACAGGAGAATATCATCAAATTTATACAAATCTATTTGATTAAATATTCTTTTCTTTCCTTTTCTTCTTTCCTCTTTTTTTCTGTCTTTTTTCTGTCTTTTTCTTTTCGCCTGTTATAAAATTGAAACTTAAAGACTGATGATGTCATTCCATCAACGTGTGGACGCTGGTTGCACTCGCTCATATTTTAAATTTAAATTTCTATAATTTTGAATTTTTATCACCTCTTATTTTGAACTTGACAAAGACGGACTTACTGTCGAAACATCGTTCAACCAATAACATATCTAGTACAATCGAATCACGCTCTTCGTCTTGACTATTTACCTTTGTGAAGAGTTATGTCAATCCTTTTAAAATATAACAACAACAACAACACTACTACTACTACTACTACTACTACTACTACTACTACTACTACTACTACTACTACTACTACTAATAATAATAATAATAATAATCCTTTCAACTATAGACACAGGGCCTGAAATTTTGGGGGTGGGGACAATCGGTTACATCGACCCCCAGTGTTTCACTGGTACTTAATTTATCGACCTCGAAGGGATGAAAGGCAAAGTCGACCCCGGTGGCATTTGTACGCAGAACATAAAGATAGGCGAAATACCGCTTAAGCATTTTGCCCGGCGTGCTAACAATTCTTCCCGCTCGCCACCTTAGTAATAATAATAATAATAATAATAATAATAATAATAATAATAATAATAATAATTATTATTATTATTGGATCTTTTTTAAAACGGGGGCCACATTTTTCATTAACGTAACACTTTGAAACTTGGAACACTGGTAGAATGTGTCATATAAAACATCTTTTTCTCTTAGTCTTCTTAAAAAAAAAAGAAATCCATAAGTTATTCCATGTTAAAGTTGTCATATTTCTGTAATTTCAACCAATCACTGACGTCCATTCAGCCGATATACATTAAGTGCCGACTACATAAACAAACGATTCTGAAACAATTAACCCTAACCCTAACCCTAGGGTTAGGGTTAGGGTTAGGGTTAAAGCAAATTTAAAATGAGAAAAGCAAATAAAACGAAGGTATGGAGATTAAATACGCTTTACATCGCTTAATCAGCCAAAGGAGTAAATGTAAACAACTGAATACTTGTCAGTGATTGGCTGAAATTATCGAAATAAGACAATTTTTTACATGAAATAAATTCGAATACAAAAATATTTTTCTGTTCTATAACACAAAATAGATAAGTATACGAAGTTTGAAAGTCTTTCCGTACCAAAAACACTACGTAAAACATTAATGAAAAATGTGGCCCCCGTTTTAAAATAGATCCTTATTATTATTATTATTTTGTCTTCTAGGGGGTCATTCTCTAGGCTTTCTGAACAGATGGAAGCAGCTTGATTAAGTGCAATGTCAAGAAAGTTAATTGTTTTTGGTTACTGCCTGTCTGTTATAATACTGAGATACTGAGCTTTAGTTCTGTGAAGGTATTAGACCTTCAGTAAAATTATCTAGTTGGAAACCATGCATGATCTTGGATACTATACATACATACGTTACTTATTAGTTCATCCGTCGTTGTCGACGGTGACCAAGGACACATGGGAGAAGACATACATACAAATACATATTTGTGTGTGTATGTACGTGTGTGAAGGTCTGTCTATCTATTAATCTAAATTAATTCGAAATATTAGTTTCGTTATAAACTACTGCTGTGTATTTCCAAGCAAATCTTTCAGTTCAAATATACATGGAGAGTCGTTTTTGAAAAAATTGAGAAAGAACGCTGGTCGAGCAAGAATTCTTTTCTTTGGGAAAACACAAGAAAGGACGAGAGAAAGGTAAAAGAAAACAGTAGAATAAAAAAAAAAAAGAAAAGAAAATTAAGAATTGCGTCAGTTTGGCCAGTTGAAATGAGAGTCAATATGGTTGGTGTAAATAAAGCGAACAACGCAGCAACTGCAACGATAAATTTGATTTACTTACATACAGGGTGTTCAAAATGTCTCCCCGCAGTAAATGGTTTTCAGGCGATTTTTGTACACTGATCCTTTACTTGCTCCCCAGAAACAAAAAGTCTGGGGGTGTTAAATCAGGTGATCTTGGTGGCCAAAATCCCTTTGAAATAATCCGTTCAGCGAAAAAGTCTTGAAGTAACGTCCACCGAAAAACTCTCGGTGATGCGCAGGATGAAAAAAATTCACTGTGGAGAGACGTTTTGAACAGCCTGTATAACATACAGGTATAAATTAGAGCGTCTGTTTTCAAGGAGTGGCAAATACTTCTAGTATCAAATAAATTAAAACAAAATATTACTTAATATGATAAGCAGCACTACGGTACATTACAGTTAGAAGAAGCAGAGACCAAAACTATACCCAATATAAATTACATTGACGAAGAGTCGTCCCACTCAAGAATAATCTATGAACTTATATATTAGTGAAACTTCTATGTGCCTTTGCAGACAGTATATTTTCGAATGAGGCATCACACACACTTAAGAAATTGCATTTAAAATTCGTTGATAAGGGATAATGAGAAGGAGAATTGAAATTCTTTGGTGAGATTACAGACTAGAAAGATAGCATCAAACATCTTGATTCTAATAAATCCGGTCCTCAAGCAATAGGCAAAGTATTATGACGAAACATCATATAATAGCAATAAACACGCCAAAAATTTCGACATCTAGGACAGGTCATAAAATCTTACTTATTTAACTTAAGTAAATATGCAAGGATATGTGTCTAAAATATACAATAATGGCTTCTGCTCCATATGTGACGCTGACTGGTCTCGAATCCTCATCACTCAGACACTCCTGGCTTACTCGTCTTTCTACTTTTCATCATCTTTTCCCGCGCTAAACCCTATGCCTAATCCGTCCTCTCCAGAACGTTGGCCCTGTAGAATAATCTTTCCGATCATGTCATTCCTGCAGATGTTGGCATGCAACGGTTTCGATGGAACATTAACAGCAAGAATCTTTCCCCTTTCGGAGGGCCTGTCTACTTCTTCTAGGCTCAACAAGTTCCTCCACCATAAAAAAAAATATTAGTGTAAGAGGTAGCGTTTTAACTACTTCAGGAAATAATGACTTGGTCCGTAAAAAGTTCTGTTGACTTTGGCTGGAAGCCTCCAGTAACAACCATGACCAGAGTTAAGGATTATTGTTATGGAATTGACCGTTGAGAGCAAGAAGGTAAATGTGACTACAGTGATTGAAGTCAGGTTCATAATAGTAATCTCATCAAAGAGAGTAGGACTCTAAGCGGCGGTCCCTTCTAAACTGAGGTTCCGGCAGTATAAGTTCTACAGATGTGGTAGTGGAAGAGTGGTGTCACCCTAGTGTATACTCCAAAATACCTGAAATTACAGAACCCAAAGAAGCCGGAGTCTAAATGCCAAACAAGAGCTCTTAACGACAAATATTGGAATTATGTGTGAATATTTATAGCAAATTTTCACATAGAAAAGAAGCGAGAAAAAAACATTTGAAATAAGGATTCTTTGAACAATTTTTTTGCGGTTTTAATAGTACAAGAAAATAATTAAATCCGTATACTAGTGAAACATCACAGAAAATGTTAAAAGTATGACGCAATGTTTTCAACAGATGTCTTAAAGAAAATCTGTTTCCCATATTATACATACATACATACATACATACATACATACAAACATACATAATACATACATACATGCATACATATGTATGCATGTGTGTGTATGTATATATGTATATATACACAAAGAAATGTGCGTGTACATATATGATCTTGTGTGTGTGTGTGTGTATGTATTCGTGCACTTGTGTGTTTGTGTATGCATATATATTTCTACGATTTGCGACTTAAGATTTTAATATAAACACGAACGAATAACTATAAACATCAATATGAGATTAAAAACAGCGCAACGAACCCACTGAGATGAATCAAAGAACATGTACTTCTTTCGTATCGAGGGAACGATCTATTAAGTTGCTCGAGGGTGGCGTTCATGCGGTTTCTTGATCTATTAGAAATAGCAGTTCTATCTCTCTCAAATCACATCATAGTGATAAAAAAATGAAGGTAATGTGTCCTTAACATACAGAAAAGATTGGAAAATAATACAGACAAACGACTGGACAGAGACAGCTACAAAGACAGCGAGATAGATAGATAGATACACAGCTACACTGACATGCAGCTTCACAGACGGACACATATACAGTTACATCACTACAAGGCTTCTTAAACACACACACACACACGCACGCACACACACACACACACACACACACACATATAATCACGTACAAATAATTATATATATATACATAGCCGCGGGCTTGGCTGTGTGGTGAGAAGCTTGCTTTCCAGCCACATGGTTTAGGGTTCAATCCTACTGCGTGACACCTTGGGCGAGTGTCTTCTACGATAGACTCTCGCCGACCAAAGCTTTGTGAGTGGATTTGGGACAGGCGGAAACTGAAAGAACTCCGTAAATGAACCGCACGAATATACCTACATGCAGTCAGCTGGACTTGTTATGCAAGGAGAACAATGAACCTCAGCTTTACACTTTCGTTTAATGTTTGCGGATGCCTGGTTTGTGAAATTACGTTGAAGAGTTCCTATTGTGCGTTGTACTGACTGGTCTACCTGACAATATTCTGAATATCATCCTGTTGCAGTCCTTTGAAGACGAAAAGCAAGTACTTTTACTTTGTCTGGTAGCTAGGGTAGAAGCGCAATGGCCCAGTGGTTAGGGCAGCGGACTCGCGGTCATAGGATCGCGGTTTCGATTCCCAGACCGGGTGTTGTGAGTGTTTATTGACCGAAAACACCTAAAGCTCGACGAGGCTCCCGTAGGGGATGGTGGCGAACCCTGCTGTACTCTTTCACCACAACTTTCTCTCACTCTTTCTTCTTGTTTCTGTTGTACCTCTATTTCAAAGGGTCAGCCTTGTCACACTGTGTCACGCTGAATATCCGCGAGAACTACGTTAAGGGTACACGTGTCTGTGGATTGCTCAGCTACTTGCACGTTAATTCCACGAGCAGGCTGTTCCGTTGATCGGATCAACTGGAACCCTCGACGTCGTAAGCGACGGAGTGCCAACAATAACAACAAAAGTAGCTAGGATAAACTAGGTAGTTTGGTTGACAAGGATGAAAATGCTGTGGATAGAAATTTCTCTCTCTGACTAAAACTTCGTCAACATTTTCAAGTATTACTTGAATTTGAGGCAAAATATGTGCTATTCTCTATTTCATTTATTGAAGGGTGATAAGAGATTATAATATATATTCAGATGAAAGGATTGAAGCTTCAGTTGTATAAAGCCTCTGCTCGGAAACATTGTTTTGTTAACTAGGTATAGCTGTCATAAATCGTTTTCTGTATTTACTGGCATTACTGAAAGATGACAGCCTGAGACGTGGCAGGAAGATGTGTTGGCTACAGTAGTGATAGTAAAAGTCTCAATAATGTAAACGAATTCAGCTCATGTGTTATCAACCACGAATATACGTATACTTAGAAGAAAACAGCTAACAATTAAACAGGCAGAACTTACGGTTGCACAATGCGGAACGCCAAAAGAAAAGTGTTGAAAATATTAAAAAAAAAAAAAATAGCAAACACAAACAACAACGACAACACAAATAAAAGCATTTAATCTTTATCAGGCGTTGTGGGTCATAAAGACCTACTAAATATAAACTACCCTCAAAAAGCGCAGGAAGTATGTGAAAAACAAACCTTCTCAACGCAAGTAATTTTGATAGATGCATGTCACTTCCCTGAAGGAAGGTGATACACGTCTGTTTTCGAAACAGCAGGGAGGTATTTTTAAATGCCATCGAAAATTATGTTAAAGAGAGTTCTGGTTAATAAGTGAATAGGTGTTTACTCTCTTGACCGAGGAAGAGTATATGGAAGCGTATGTCTGATTTTTGAGACCGAGGATAATGCGAGGTGGTCACAGCTCTTACGTTGTACATCTGATCATAGCACGTGAAGAAAAGGGATACAAAGATAACATTAAGATATATTAGTTAGTACTGTCTTTCATTCTTAGCTTGTAAAGTACGGACAGGTGGTGTGTGGAGGTGACCTGCAGTAACATGTCAAGGAAGATCTGCATGGACATCCAGTTCTTGATGACTCCTGAAAACCACAAAAATACTCGGAATTATACCCAATTGAGGGAGCGGAGTGGATCTCAGACAGATTGGCGATTCAGGGCAAAAATCTCAGTTGTTACGTGACTGGTAATAAAAGTTAGTTGTGAGCTTTCTGTTCAGAAGACAGAAAATCAATAGAAAAAAGAAATAAAAAGATCGGCAAAGAGCAGCAGTGACAGCCAGAATAGCCTCAGATATGAAAGCCATGGTTGCAGCTGAACTTCCTGTTGCTGTTGTTACCGCTGTTCCTAGAGCACCTTCAGTCGCAGCTCCGAGGCTAACCAGATCACACTCAAACGAAATCACTTCGCTTTCAGCCCCACCAGAACCATTGATGGAGAAATCGAAAGTTATTTCGAGTAGAAAATCCGAACAACCGTTCCATCCATCGAATTGTGGTGATGGGGAGGGGGTTGAGATTGGAAAAAAGTTGGGAAATCATCGGGGAGGGTAAAAAATAGAAAGAAAAGCATCCATAAACGACCACAACATGAGGCAATTAAGTCAGTGCATATCTCATACCAAATGTCATATGATAATTGCTGGCACATATTTCACAGTCGTTCGGGTTGACAAGAGCTAATATAATGCTTGAATAACCAAGGGCTCACACACACAGAGAAACATACACACACACACACAGAAACATACACACACACACACACACACACACACACACAGAAACATACACACGCATACATAAAGAAACATACACACACACACGCACGAACGCACGCGCACACACACACACACACACACACACACACACACATTAAAGTTTGGTAAACATAGATCAACGTCTAGTTCATCAAATGTTTCGGTGCAGAGAGTGAAGAAATAAAACTTGATTCTAAGTGAGAATATTTGACCTCTGTTGGTCAGTTCAGGATACGTGCAGGAATTTTCAGTAGAATTTGATGCCATGTTGTACCTGCTGACGCTAATAGACTGACCCTTTGAGCACGTGGAATAACAAAAAAAAAATCATTCGTTTTCACATACGTGTATACATACAAACTATAGGGTGGCTGTTTACTCTCCTGAGTTATTCCATTTCTTGACAGGTGTCATCTTTCATACCACAGGCTGTCCACTTTCTTCTCTTGCTTCTTAGAGTAAAATGGAGATAATTCCTTTCTACACACAGTTTGAAATAGGGTCATGTAGAAAGCGAAACTGGTAATAGGTCTAGCTCGAATGTGAAATATAGGCATTTCAAAATGCATCACTAAATGTTTTAGTTCTGAAGGGTAAATGCATATGGTTATATATGGGCTACGAATATATACATGCATACATGGACAACGAGCTGGTAGAAGCGTTAGCACGCCGGGCGAAATGCTTAGCGGTATTTCGTCTGCCACTACGTTCTGAGTTCAAATTCCGCCGAGGTCGACTTTGCATTTCATCCTTTCGGGGTCGATTAAATAAGTACCAGTTACGCACTGGGGTCGATATAATCGACTTAATCCGTTTGTCTTTGTTTGTCCCCTCTGTGTGTAGCCCCTTGTGGGTGGTAAAGAAATAATACATGGGCAACGAATGGAGGCGCAATGGCCCAGTGGTTAGGGCAGCGGACTCGCGGTCATAGGATCGCGGTTTCGATTCCCAGACCGGGCGTTGTGAGTGTTTATTGAGCGAAAACACCTAAAGCTCCACGCGGCTCCGGCAGGGGATGGTGGCGAACCCTGCTGTACTCTTTCACCACAACTTTCTCTCACTCTTACTTTCTGTTTCTGTTGTACCTGTATTTCAAAGGGCCAGCCTTGTCACACTGTGTCACGCTGAATATCCCCGAGAACTTCGTTAAGGGTACACGTGTCTGTGGAATGCTCAGCCACTTGCACGTTAATTTCACGAGCAGGCTGTTCCGTTGATCGGATCAACTGGAACCCTCGACGTCGTAAGCGACGGAGTGCCAACAACAACAACAGTATGGGCTACGAGTATATACATGTATACCTAGTGTACCTTATGTACTCACAATTAACGACAGAATCGAAGAATTAGAAAGCGTTATAAAAAATTTAATATTTTATTCAAGGATTTCTTTTGCTTTAGGAGGCGAGTGTTAGGGTTAGGGTTAGGGTTAGGGTTAGGGTTATCGTAGGTCTATATCACTTACTCTGTTCTGACCTATCTCGCCTTCTTCTCTTCCTCATTTCATTCCTCGTTCCTTCTATCTCTCTCACCCAGTTTCTCTCTCGTACTGCTCTTCGTCTCTTATAGTTGCCCCAGTTTTCCTAACTTAGATGAAGTAAAACTGCTGTTTCTCTTTAATTTCATTTTTGTCATCTTTTCTCCCCCAAAAGGACACTGCTTGAAACGCTGGATTTTTCACTTCCTTCAGCAACCGTACTGTACTATTTTGGTCAATATTACTAGATAATACAAACCCTACGGTTTGATCGTTTGATCGCGTATACACGTACGCACGCACGCACGCACACACACACACACGCACGCACACACACACACACACACACACACACACACATACTCACACGCACACACACACACATCCACGTTACCACGTGACCGACCAGGCTATCAAATATTGTGAGACATGGTTGGTCACAATGCACTTTTTTGCATTGCTTTAGCCTTCAAATGACACCACAGGGTGAGCAGGCCAACATTCCCCCCTGATCGAAAGGGGAACTGGAACAACGTGAAATGAAGTGTTTTGCTCAAGAACACAACACGTAGACAATCGAACACTCGATCCAGCGATCGTAAATGCGACAGCCTAACCGCTGGGCCAGCATCAAAAGATTTGTGCCTCCGGCAGAATAACGAGATGGTGCCATTGCTAAGATACTACCTCTGTCACACCAATAGCCAATCGGACTCATGCTGCTTAAACCAATGTCTAATCTAACAACCCAACCAGCGGACAGAACGTGGTTGTGTTTTAAATCCAACGCGGTGTACCAAATGACGTGCTGCTGCGGGATGACACACACAGGATCGACCAGAAGACACCGTCACCTTAAAGTGAAGAAACATCTACACAAGGCCACACCACTCAGCGCCGTGTTCTAACACCACCAACACTGTGATGAAGACTTCTCCACCGGGATGCTAGCGACGGGAATGGGTTCAGTTAACCTCAGGATTACAGAGGGACACTTCATTAGGAGGAAGGCACATTACCTGAACCGCCATAATGAGCTGGATGCGTGGAAATACATCTACCGCTTCCAGGATCTTTAACCGACATCAAGAAAGAGAGAAAAATAAGGATAAAGAAGTGCATACGAAATGAACTATGACGCCCAAAAGCAAGGTTCACTCCAGGTCACACGCCATATGTAGGGTAAAACTGTCTATCTATCTATCTATCTATCTATCTATCTATCTATTGGTGATGATACCGAGTTATCTTGGACAGAGAGTGACGAAGGTGACAGTAAAGAATGTCCCTTCACAAGTGGAAACCCAGTGGATAGTAGGTTCTATATGCCTCGAAATGGAGGAGGCAAATATATTAGAAATTGCTACTGCAGAGGAGAAAAACTGGGAAGGGGGAAAAAAAGTCGAAGTCCTCCTCCATATCACTGAAGAGGAGTGCCAAAAGATCCCCACACACATCCAACTGGCAAAGGACCACAAGTTATATGTAGTGGTGGAAGGAAGGCGGCCACGTTGTTATGTATGCGGCAGCGAGGCACACCTCAAGGACAGTTGCCCAACCGCCGCCAACCAAAAAAAGCAACAAGGGCAACCACCAAAACCCGGAAAAAAAACCCTACTACCAACACCACCATCAACAATCAAAACAAGAGAAACACAAGCAACACTGGCAACTGAGAAGACAACAGCATCTGCAAAAACAACAAGTGAGGAAGCAGGGGAAAAGAAAGAAAATTCCAAGACTGTTTCCCCCTCCCCCACATCACACACACCTCACACAAATAACAAGCCATCAGCACCAACAAAAACAGCAACACAACCACTCACACAAGCACACACAGACGCTCACAATTTGCCCCTACCCCCTTCCGATTCCTCAGAACCTTCGTCGGAAGATGAAAGTAATGAGGAATGGCAAATAGCCCAGAAAGGAAGGAGGAAGAGGAGCAAGAAAAGAAAAGCAAACACAAACAAAGCAGGGAGATACACAACTCCCGAAAACACTCCAGACACCAACACAAGCACACACAACTACAACACAAGCAACAAAACCCCAAAAGCAAGTACACACACAATGCTCACTGCCATCAACACTAACAACTCAGAGTTGATGGAATACATCAACACAAAAACAAACATAACAAACGAAGACATAAAAACCAGCAACCACCCATACACAACACCGCCAGAACACATCAAAATACTACACATAACACCAACCCTGCACCACACACTAAAATCTATTTTTCCAAAGGCAGTTGGCAAATGCCAAAAATACCTGGCGAAAAAACTATATAGTGATCTCCTCGAAGAAAACCCGAAGGAGGAGACACAAAAACTCTCAAACGGTAAGTGACTCTCTTTATAAAACTTTAACACTCAAATCAAAATGATGCTCAAGATTGGTTGTGTAAATGCGCGTGGCTTGGGGTCCCCTTGGAAACAAGGGTACCTCCTAAATGACATAAAGTCACATAAACTAGAAATCATAGCCATAAGCGAGACCAGACTCCATGATACGCGGGCCCTATCGTCCATGTTTGGCAGACAGTTTAACATTTATTTTTCTCCCTGTCTGCCGAGAATGGGCGGTAGTGGCACGGCGGTACTCTTTCGCAAGAGTCTGGATCTCGAAGTAAAGACAGTATTCATAGACCCGGAGGGTAGATTGGTTGTTCTGGATGTCGATGGCAGCGATGGGTGTGCTTTTCGACTCATATCAGTATACGCACCACCTTTAACAGGTAGGCCGGATTTCTTTCGACGTCTAGAAGTATTCCTAGGAACGTCTCGTCCTTTACTTTTAGTGGGGGATTGGAATGCTACCTTGGACACGCATCTAGACTATGTTGGCAGAGATAGGAATAGACGGGGATGCAAATGCCTCAAAGACCTGCTCAGACGCTTTCAACTGTCTGACAGGTACCGACTCGATTACCCGAATGCGCCAATGTGGACATGGACAAACCGCATCGGGTCGTCGAGATCGTATCTAGATAGTATACTGTGTAGGAGAGTAGATAGAGATAGCATAGGGTGTCCACAATTTCACATAGTCAGCTACACGGATCACAAACTTGTGACGTGTACGCTAGACTTAGATAAGACACATAGGCAGGGCTCCGGTTACTGGAAACTAAACGCGTCTTTCCCGTCGAGACCAGTTTTCAGAGACCGGATTAGCACGTTAGTAAAGAGGGCTTTGACAGGAGCCATCATCAATAACAAATGGTGGTTTGCCCTCAAGAGAGCAATAAAAGCAGAAGCGGTTAGGTATAGCAAAGCACTAGCCATAGACAGAAACAGAGTAGAGGGTGAACTAGTTAAGAAGCTAGAAGAGGCAATTAGAAGTGGCATCGCATCCGACGTTTTGGCGGCGAGGTTGGCCCTTGACCAACACTTCAACGCCAAACACGAAGGGTGCGTTGTCAGGGCTAGGATGCGTGCTCTAAGAAACGAAGGTGTTGGAGCCGCACGAGAGGCCCGGGTGGCGGAGGCGCAACAGGGCAACAAAGCCACCATTCGGTCTCTGGTGGACGAACAGGGGCGCGAACTGCTCGAGCCAAGCAAAATGTGTGAGGCCTTTCAGCGGCACTTTGCTCGACTGTTTGGGACGAATGGCGAGCGAGAACGCAGGGTGGACTTCAGTGCCTACCTGCACAGCCTGCCACGACTCTCGGCAAGAGAGGCGGAGTGCTGCGAAGGTGCCATCACGGCGGCGGAAGTGAGGGACGCGATGGCGGGATGCTCGAGGGACAAATCTCCGGGTTTGGATGGTCTGCCCTACGAGCTTTACAACTGTAAGCCAGACTTGTTTGGAGACGTCTTGGTGGCGGTGTACTGCAACTGGCAGCAAAACGGGAGCATTCCCGGTTTTGTGAGTCGAGGAGCCGTAACGCTGCTGAAGAAAGATCCAAACAAGGGGGACGTCATAGATAACTTTAGGCCCATCACTCTGCTCAATGCAGACTTGAAAATTTTGGCCAAGGTGTTAGCCAAGCGGTTGGCGCTTGTCATCGAGAAACTGATCGGCAAGGCGCAAACGTGCGCGGTGCCGGGCAGGAGCATTCATGACAACCTCCATCTGATGCGCTACATCATAGAGAGGGTAGTTAAGGAACCTGGCATGGGTGGGGCCCTGATCAATTTAGATCAATCGAAAGCTTTCGATAGGGTAGACCATCAATACTTGGAGGCTGTCCTCATAGCAGCCGGCTTCGGTCCCATTTTCCGCGGCTGGATGGCTGCCTTGTACAGAGGCATCCGTTCGGTAGTTCGCGTCAATGGGCATCTATCAAGACCCTTCGACATTGCACGTTCGGTCCGTCAGGGATGCCCCCTCTCGTCGCTTCTGTACGTGTTGACTCTCGAGCCACTACTGCGGAAGCTGGCGACGCTGAGGGGCATCCCGCGAGAGTTGGGATGCGGGACGAGCGTGTCGGCATACGCGGACGACGTCACCGTCATAGTGTCTAGCCAAAAGCACATCGAGCTTGTCGGCGAGACACTG
Organism: Octopus bimaculoides; assembly: GCF_046866305.1. Taxonomy (NCBI): domain Eukaryota; kingdom Metazoa; phylum Mollusca; class Cephalopoda; order Octopoda; family Octopodidae; genus Octopus; species Octopus bimaculoides. Next base: position 17,761,869 of record NC_142930.1, on the reverse strand, counting down.
AGAGACTACGAAGCGGTAACGGGAGCGAAAATCAACCGGGATAAGTCAGTGGGCTTGCGGCTCGGCACCTGGAGAAGCAACCCCATGCCGTCAAGTAGCGCCTCCGTCGTGGGACGTTGGACTGACGGTCCGGTTGAGATGCTCGGGGTCTGGTTCGGTCCAGACCTCCAAACGGAGAAGAACTGGGACGAGATAACGAGAAGGGTGGCCACTCTAGCCCGGCAATGGGCCGAGAGGAAGCTTTCCCTGAAAGGTCGGGCGGAGGTGGCGAACACGTACATCGCGTCCGTCATCTACTACCGCCTGACCGTCGTTCCTTGTCCCGACCCTACCATCACCAAACTGGAGCGCATCCTCTTCCGCTTCTTGTGGAAAGGAAGCGTTCCGATGGTTAGGCGATCCGTTTGCTGCCAACACCCGTTAAAAGGATGACTGGGCATGCCGTGGTTGATGATGCGCAGACACGCGCTGAGACTGCGACATCTCCGGCTCTACGTAGACAGCGGTGAACAGGTGTGGTCACCGTTTGTGCGGCGCGCTTTCCCGCAGCTCGTCTCCATGACCGAACTGCAGTCATGGATCAAGAAGAGGCCGAGGAAGGGCGAATGGCACCGCGAGTGTCGCGCTGCTCTTCGGCAACTCCAACAACCCGGGTCAACCTTGAGCGACTGCATCACAACTAACGCATTCTATAGTGGATTAGTGGAGGGAAGGTACGACGACGATCTCGGGGCGAACCTGGGCGTCGACGAGGAATACCTGACCCGCCTGTTTAAGACGACCTTCGGGCCGGGACCTATGGACAACTTCCAGAGATCCCTGGCCTGGCAGTGCTATCGAGAAGCACTACCCGTTCGGGATAAGCTCTACAGGCATGGCTCGAGAAACACGGGGCCGACCTGTCCGAGATGCCGGCAGAGCGACGAAACCGTTCTGCACGCACTCGTACAGTGTCCCACCATTTCCGAGCTGTGGGCTTACGTCGAACAACTGCTATCGCGTGTGGGACGAGTCGGTCTATCAGCCGAGTCTATCGTGAATATTGTCGCGCCTCCTTCCTTTAAACGGGAAGGAAGAGCTATTTTCATCGTACTTGTGGCTATGGCGAAAGAATGTGTATGGTGGACGCGTCTGAAAGGTCTAGAGACAAAGACTTTCCTCTCTGGGCAATCTCTCATCAACTTCTTCAAGTATCACCTGAAGAGGAAGTTGAGAGTAGAAAGGGAAGTCTTGTCTAGTGAATGCTTCAAAAAAAGATGGGTGAATGTAGCAAGGATGGCACGTGTGAACGACGGAGCCATCTTGAGCATAACCCTATGAACAAGAAAAAAAAAAAAAACAAAAAGGCAAAAGAGAGTCACTTACTGTTATAGTTTCTTCAATGAGAATATTGACCAAGGTTACCGTGGTCTTTTCCTTCCACGGCTAAACCTAAACTGTCCTCCCCTCTTTTTACACGAGAACATTACTGTGTGATACACGATCCCTATTGATCGGCCTTTCCTTTTCTTTTTTTTCGATCCCTTTTGATCGAACTGCCCCTTTTTCCCTTCCTACGATCCCTTTTGATCGACACCACCAATTTTTTTTTTTTTTTTTTTTTTCCCTTCCTTCCCCCTCCCAAAAAGAAAAGCTCTACATTGTATTTGTCCCATCTTCGTTGAGCCCTGTGTGGCTAATAAAAGAAATGTATCTATCTATCTATCTATCTATCTATCTATCTATCTATCTATCTTATTTCTATATTGCCCACAGCGGGCTAAACACAGAGGGGACAAACAAGGACAGACAAAGGGATTAAGTCGATTACATCGACCCCAGTGCATAATTGGTACTTAATTTATCAACCCTGAAAGGATGAAAGGCAAAGTCGACCTTGGCGGAATTTGAACTCAGTACGTAACGGCAGACGAAATACCACTAAGCATATCTATCTATCTATCTATCTATCTATCTATCTATCTATCTATCTATCTATCTATCTATCTATCAATCTATCTATCTATCTATCTATCTATCTATCTATCTATCTATCTATCTATCTATGTGTCTGTCTATCTATCTATCTATGTGTCTGTCAGTGTGTCTGTCCGTCCTTCTATCTGTCTGTCTGTCCAGCTGTCCGTCCGTATGTCCGTATGTCTGTCTGTCTGTCTGTCTGTCTATCAATCTATCGATCTATCTGTCTGTCTATCTATCTTCTTAAGAAAAGCTCTACTTTGTAATTTGTCCATTTTCTGTATTTAGCCCTGTGTGGCTATAATAAAAAGATATCTTCTTTTATATATACGAACTATTATATCCAGAAACCTGTTACAGAAAATTAAACCTTCTTGTACTTCCTTGTACTCTGTACTTATACTTCCTTGTACTCTGTACTTATACTTCCTTGTACTCTGTACTTATACTTCCTTGTATTCTACTACCTTTTATTGTATATTATATTTACTTTAATTTCTTTCATCCCCCCCCTCTAACTTTCTTAACCTCTCCTACTTACGACGTTATATGCGAGTATACACGTAGTTATGTATGGGTGGGCAAGTATGTAAAAACAAAAAACAAAAAAAACGAGCAGATCACAAACCACAATATATATATATATATATATATATATATATATATATATATATACATATATAGAGTGAGGGACGGATAGATAGATAGATAGGTAGATAGATAGATAGATAGATAGATAGACGTGTCAGAAAACAGAGAAATTTTGTGTAAGTTGTAGAAATATTTGAATAGGGATATGTTTTCATAAGAAAACCGATATTCCTGGGATTACCAAGTTCGTTAGAATCGGTTAATTCCACCCCGTTTTCTCCATTCATCTTCAATTTGCCTTCCCCTATCATTTTCCTTCGGTTTCATCTATCTTCTATACATATATATATTTTATTCTGTATTCTTTCATCCACCTCCCGTTATCACCTCCGCCTCATCCTCCATCTCCTTCTCGCACTTTGTCAAATCTCTCTCTCTCTACGTAGATGGGAAATTTTGTCTGGGAATATTGTCAATCCAATCCATCGACATACACCGTTGACTGAACACTATTCAATTTTTTTTCTCCGTGTTTTTCTCCTTGTCTCCGTATTCTTTCTGTTGAAGAGCGTAGCTCGAAACATCAAAGACTTTCCGTATTCCCGAGCGTCATACTAATATATACTTTTGTTATTTACACCACCTGTCCTCGTCTGTTGTTATTATTTGTATATTCTCCCATATATATATATATATATATATATATATATATATATATATATATATATATATATACACACACACACATGCATATATATGTGTATATATATATATATATATATATATATATATATACATCGACATACATATATACATACATATATATGTGTATATATATATATATATATATACATCGACATACATATATACATACATATATATATACACATACCTACATATATATATATATATATACACACACATCAATACATGCCTACATACATAGTACGTACATAGACACGTATGTATATACACAGGTCCTTACATACATATATGCATACATATACGTATTTGCATATATATATAATTTAATATATACCTAAATGCTTATATGCATTTACATATAAACATCTATGTAGCATACATGCATGCATAAACACGCACACACGCATACACACACACACGCACACACACATGTATATATATATATATATATATATATGGGAGAATATACAAATAATAACAACAGACGAGGACAGGTGGTGTAAATAACAAAAGTATATATTAGTATGACGCTCGGGAATACGGAAAGTCTTTGACGTTTCGAGCTACGCTCTTCAACAGAAAGAATACGGAGACAAGGAGAAAAACACGGAGAAAAAAAATTGAATAGTGTTCATTCAACGGTCAATCATAATAATGGCCGATCATAACAATGGCTGACCGGAAGTTAGAAATTCTTATTTCAGGAGAGCTAAGAAAGGGGAAGATAACAAACGGTGATCGGGAACGAGGGGCTGTGTGTGGGAGGTAGAATGCTGGTGATCTTGACGTATGTAGTGTGAAAATGGGGAAGGGAGAAAGGGAGAAAGTAGTTGGTCAGTTGTAGTGTGTGCGTGGTGTGATGCGAGGGTATTTCACCTTGCACATACACGTATATGCCTACCCAATGCATACAATTCGCACACACATGTCACGCACATACTGACTTATCTTAACACACGTATTGATATAAGAAACATAACCATACAGAGTTGCATACAGCTACACACCATCTCAACACTCAGACACGTTTTATATATCTTATTATTGCTCACAAACCTTTAACCACCGACACTGATAATGTTACGTAAGTATCTCCCGGGAGAGATGGAATGAAAAGTGAGAAATAGAAAGACAGGGAATAGAGACAGGCTGATAGATATATATAAACAGAAAGAGTTATTGCTCTGGCTGGAAAGGGCTATACGTTCGCGCGTACGCGCACATACAGACACACACGCGCGCACGCATGTATGTATATACATATATAAATATAGATACATACATACACATACACGCATACACACACATACATAGTTAGATAGATAAACAGAGAGAGTAAAAGACAACAAAAACGACAAAAAATCACTCTGAGAAAGGTAGGGGAAATATATATATATATATATATAAACAATATATGAGTATATGCATATATATGTACATGTATGTACATACCTTCATCTACATGTACATATAGATACATAACTGGGTACATGAGGTGGCAAAAGAACATGTACAAAATGGTAAACAAGGTACAACAAACAAGCAAGCCACATAGAAACATCTCCTTCATCAGCTGCCACCATTAAAACACCGGCGTTTCATATATATATATATACATATATATATATATATATATATATATATATATATATATATATATATATATATATATATATATATATATATAGAGAGAGAGAGAGAGAGAGAGAGAGACCTATAAAAAAAAATATATATATATATAGAGAGAGAGAGAAGGAGGACAAGGAAAGGAGAAGATGAAAAACAAGAGGAATAAGAAAAGTAGAAGAGGGAGAAGAGGAAGAAGGAGGAAAAGAAGTGGACGGAGAAGAAGTAGAAGAAGAGGAAGAAAAGGAAGTAGTAGTAGAAGAAGAAGAAGAAGAAGCAGAAAAAGAGATAGAAAAAGAAGAAAAGGAAGTAGTAGTAGAAGAAGAAGAAGAAGAAGAAGAAGAAGAAGAAGAAGAAAAAGAGGAAGAAGAAAAAGAGGAAAAAAGAAGAAAAGGAAGTAGTAGTAGAAGAAGAAGAAGAAGAAGAAGAAGAAGAAAAAGAGGAAGAAAAAGAAGAAAAGGAAGTAGTAGTAGAAGAAGAAGAAGAAGAAGAAGAAGAAGAAGAAGAAGAAAAAGAAGAAGAAGAAGAAGAAAACGACGACAACGACGAGCACGGCTGCTATATATATATATATATATATATATATATATATATATATATATATATGCATATATATATATATATATATATATATATATATATATATATATATATATATATATACTTTTCTACTCTAGGCACAAGGCCCGAAATTTTTGGAGGTGGGGGCAGTCCATTAGATCGACCCCAGTAAGCAAGTAGTACTTAATTTATCGACCCCGAAAGGATGAAAGGCAAAGTCGACCTATTTGACCATTTGAACTCAAAACGTATATATATATGTATATAGAATGGAGATCCTCATAGCTCCTTGTGGAGCATAGGGCCAGTTTTCCGGTTTCCATGGCGTATGTGTTCCCCACTAGCTGGACGGGACGCCAGTCCATCGCAGCTTTTTACTCAAGAAACAGAAAGAAAAAGTGAGAGAAAGTTGGGGCGAAAGAGTACAAGAGGGGTCATAAAAAAACTGATCCTCCTGTATTTTCTTGTACCCAAAGTTAGGAACTTTTCAGTACCCCCCCCCCTCGCATATATCTATTGGCAAGATAAAGACAAGATAACTGAGCATGCGTGGTGATAAAGGAGATTACCAAAATATCTGAAGGGATCTCCTAACCTCCCATCACCATCCAACTCGGTGTGTGTTCAGGCTATAAAAAAAATCAAAAACAATCATTCAGCCTTGCATCACGGTTTCTGACCCAGTATGACGATATATTGCCACCTTCACCACTTACCACTGTTAACCTGCTACCAGCAACTTCGAAACTGGTGACGATATTTGCTTATGTCCTCTTGGCCACGTTTGAATGAAATATGGATACGTCCCTAATCACACACACACACACACACACACACACACACACACACACACACATCATGCCTGCAGCGACTACTGTATCATGTGCTTGATCCTTATCACAAATATACGCATACACATAATATGTAATATATATTTTTATTATATGATATTCAGATGATAAAAGTAAACTCAAAATTTAGCGATATTTCAAGAAAGAAAAAAAGAGTTTGTGTTTTGCAAATGTTCCAACAATCGTTTAAGGAGTTGCTTTTCATATATAATTTAACGTAATAAGTAATTTCAATGATAAAGCACACACATACGTTGTTGGCACTCCGTCGCTTACGACTTCGAGGGTTCCAGTTGATCCGATCAACGGAACAGCCTGCTCGTGAAGTTAACGTGCAATGGCTGAGCACTCCACAGACACGTGTACCCTTAACGTAGTTCTCGGGGATATTCAGCGTGATACAGTGTGACAAGGCTGGCCCTTTGAAATACAGGTACAACAGAAACAGGAAGTAAGAGTGAGAGAAAGTTGTGGTGAAAGCGTACAGCAGGGTTCACCACCATCCCCTGCCGGAGCCTCGTGGAGCTTTAGGTGTTTTCGCTCAATAAACACTCACAATATCCGGTCTGGGAATCGAAACCGCGATCCTATGACCGTAAGTCCGCTGTCCTAACCACTGGGCCATTGCGTTCCACAATTAAACACATACACACATACACACATACACACACATATAATATCAATATGATTATATAAAAAAAAAACCAATTGACAGACACATATGTATGTGTGTCTATGTGCATGTTGTACATACATAGACATGTGTGGACACTATGTGTTTCTGTGAACAAACTACTCATGAATTTTCTGTCCGAAACCTTATAATTGGAGAGTATTTGTATCTATTCAAGTTGTATATACACTCGCCATAATAAAGACACACCGTGTTAGCAAACTAGGATACTTTTTGCCTTGTAAAATTTAGTTTATGCTTTACCTAGAGCTTTCAAAATATTATTTTATCTAAAATAAACATTTTGAACCAAGCAGTTCTGCACAAAGAAGTGTGTTTCGCGCTGTGTAATATAACATATGAAGTCTGAGAATATAGAAATTAGTTTATATATATTAAACAATATTTATATTTTTCATACTAGGTGTGCAGTAGGTTTTTCAGCAAACCTACTGCACACCCAGTAAGCTTGCATCCTTTCAGACTATATATACATTGGCTTTCAAATTTTGGCACCAGACCAGCAATTTCGGGGGAGGAGTAAGTCGATCATATCGACCCCGGTGCTCAACTGGTACTTATTTTAGCGACCCCGAAAGAATGAAAGGTAAAGTCGACCTCGGCGGAATTTGAGCTCAGAACATAAAGGCTGATGAAATTCTGTTAAGCATTTCGCCCGGCGCGGTAACGATTCTGTCAGGTCGTCACTTGAAATAACCGTTACAAACTTTGGTACGAGGCCAGCAATTCTGAGGAGAGAGGCAAATCAAAGACTCGAGCCCAATATTTGACTAGTACTTTATGGTATCGAACTCGAAAAGACGAAAGGAAAAGTTGACCTCGGTAGAATTTGAACTCAGAACGAAGCTAACTGGGAGAAATACCGCAACGCATTTCTTCGGACGCTCTAACGATTCTGCCAATCAATTCCTGTCCCTATAATGATGATGTTGCTGATGCTGATAATAACAATGACGATTTCAAATTTTTGCCACAAAGGCAACTTAGGAGAGGGAATTAAGTCGATTACATCGACCCCAGTGCGTAACTGGTACTTATTTAATCGACACCGAAAGGATGAAAGGCAAATTCGACTTCTGCAGAATTTGAACTCAGAACGTAGCGGCAGACGAAATACGGTTAAGCATTTCACCAACGATTTTGTCAGCTCGTCGCTTTTTAATAATAATAATAATAATAATAATAATAATAATAATAATAATAATAATTGCAGTACCAGGCAGTAGCTCTCATGGCTTTTGATCATAACTGGTTGGAAGTGTAACCATGTACGTTGTTATGTCTTGGTATAAAAGATGGTCTACAGTAAATATTCTGCTCAACACCACAGATTTGCTTGTCAATTGTTTGACCTTAACCAGTTGAGCATGTCTTTGAGCATGACGATATGTGCATCTCTGATCATGAGTAGAAGTAGTGGGGGATCATCGTAGCCATGTGTTGAGAGGAATTCTTTGGGATTTGGATAATTCACCTCTGGAAACATGGGTGTTTCGTTTAACATCCTTAAACAACCCTTATTCAGGAACCTTTTGAACGGGATTGGTTACTCGACCTGAAGGAAATTCTAATTCGGCTTCACCTGCAAGGTCATGAACAGTTTATCTAGATACGAGATCACAATGTTGCGCACATACGCTTGTGTTGCATGTGCCTGGTGTACCCTTATCAGATGGGTAGTCATGATGGGTGTATTGGACTTTGTATATTATACCTCAGTGCCACTGTGATGACATGCACTGCTGTGTTACTCAATAATAATAATAATAATAATAATAATGATAATAATGATAATAATAATAATAATAATAATTATAATAATAATAAAGCAGCTTTGTGAAAAATTGCTAATCATCTAACGAGAACGAAATAATAGTTAATGAATACTTACTTTTGCCCAATTGACTCTCCTCACTCCAGAATTTTAAATTAGATATTGTTTAAATTTCTTCGTATTTCTTAGTGTCATTAACATAAAGTCGATGGGAGTGTTTTTTGGAAACTTTAATCACAAGTTGTAGTGGAAAAACCCCCCAGAAAATAAGAAGTGAATTGGAACGTAAAAAAAACATAAGTATAATAAAAGAGTATTTCAGTACGAAAGACACAGACAGACAGACAGACACACACAGACACACACAGAGACACACACACACACACACACGTGCGCGCGCGCGATGGAGAATGGAAAAAACGAAACCGTAAGTTGAATATAACAATTTTAACGTAATGTTAGATCATTAAATTGGTGAAGGCACGTATATACTGACGCATATATAAACAAGTACGAGCGAACACACACAGCCACACATACGCACACCATGCACATGCACACACACACACACACACACATACGATCGCAACAAGCAGAAGAAGATTATATAGCATAAAAGTTTATCTTTTTGTAACTTCGTCTTCATCGGCATCATTAACACCGACCCCCCCCCCCCCACCAGTAACACCATCATAATCATCATAATCAGTTGTAGTAACAGCCGCGTCATCCAAATTAAGATGAACAGGATGATGACGATGATTATGATGATATCATTCAATGTGATTATTTGATCATACATAATTGCAGTTGTTGTTGATATTGTTGTTACTACTACTACTACTACTACTACTACTACTACTACGACGACGACGACGACCACCACCACCACCACCACCACCACCACCACCACGACCACGACGACCATAACCACCACCACCACCACCACCACCACCACTACTACTACTACTACTACTACTACTACGACGACGACGACCACCACCACGACCACCACGACCACCACGACCACGACCACGACCACCACCACCACCACTACTACTACTACTACTACTACTACTACTACTACTACTACTACTACTACTACTACTACTACTACTACTACCACTGCTACTACTACTACTACTAGTATTAGTGGTAGCTGCAGCACTATTGTTTTATGCGTTTCTTTATGTGTTCATCCATTTAACTCAATTGATGGTTAAACAGAGCAACGGTTAGTAGATATCACCAAAAATGGAAGATTATAGCGAAGCAAATAAATATAATTATGACAGACAAAGATCTAGCGAGAGGAATAACGGGAAGCTAAAATAACAACAACAAAACCTTTTAAACTACGTTAAACCATTTTAAATTTAGGTGCCAAATGTTAATTCTATTTAGCACAAAAATTCTTTTGTTTTTCGGTGTATAATTTTGTTTATCCTATTTAATGGGTTTTTTTTTTTCAATTTAAATTTTAATTTTCGCAGAAATTGCGCTCTTGCGTGTTATTTTTTTTGCGAGTGATTCTTTACTTTTCATTACTTTATATTGAAACACTTTTATCATTGTATGTGTGTGTGTGTGTGTGTGTGTGTCTATGCGCGTTTATGAATGAATATATAGAAGTGTATGTATGAATGTACGTATGTATGTGTGTGTCTATATATAAATATAAAAGTCTGTCTGTATGTATGTATATATATGTATGTACACACACACACACACACACACACACACACACACACACATATATATATATATATATATATATATATATATATATATACATATATATACATAGATATATAGCAGTCGTAGTAAAGGCTACAAGTCATTAATTAGGCTAGAAGTCATCTTCGATTTACAGCTCATTTGTAAAAAGAGATGAGGAAACTTCTGACTTTCTAAGGCAGAACTGGTTAGTCGCCTGAGATTATGAGAATCCACGTAAGTCATCACTTACAATATAGTAATTGATACAGAAAAGTTTTCAACGCTGCTAAAAGCCTAAAATGCCGTATGAAAACTCCAGCATTTTGTTCTCAGTGCAATTGTTTACTCAGTATTCTGGGAATTCTGCGCCCCTAATATTATACTTCCCAACCATGGTGTGGCCTATACGATTTGACAATCACATTTTACATTCGTGTAAGCAATGTACGATTTGGTACGTGTACGATTTGGTACGTGTACGATTTGGTACGTGTACGATTTGGTACGTGTACGATTTGACAATTGAATCCGATTTGACAATTGAATCCGATTTGACAATTGAATCCGATTTGACAATTGAATCCGATTTGACAATTGAATCCAATTTGACAATTGAATCCGATTTGACAATTGAATCCGATTTGACAATTGAATCCGATTTGACAATTGAATCCAATTTGACAATTGAATCCGATTTGACAATTGAATCCGATTTGACAATTGAATCCGATTTGACAATTGAATCCGATTTGACAATTGAATCCGATTTGACAATTGAATCCGATTTGACAATTGAATCCGATTTGACGATTGAATCCGATTTGACAATTGAATCCGATTTGACAATTGAATCCGATTTGACAATTGAATCCGATTTGACAATTGAATCCGATTTGACATAGTGCATCTCATTGGTGGATCTCTTTTGTTTGTCCAACTGGAATTATCTATCCATGACTTAACGTGCCGCTGTGCATGGCACAGAAAAGTAATTCTGAGACACAATCATCATGACACAGCGCGTGAAATGGCTGTATATTTTTGAACTGTACACTATAGAAAATATTTACCGAAGACGCCACGCTGTGATATCGAGCCAGGAATCTCACGGCTGCAAAGTGAACTGAACTTCTTGACTATTCGAGAGCACTGCATCTAGAAATGTTTGTAAATCTTAGCCGTCACTCGCAAACGGGTACGACTTAGTTGCATGTACAACACTTTCGTTAATTGTTTTATGTGTCTATGTAGGTGCGAGCAGACATAGGAGCCCTCTCGACTCTCGTACACATGATTCAGCGGATTATCAAGGATATGAGTAGAGTAGAACAACGTAAAATAATATGCGATACTCAAGAACAAAACGCACTGCTCAGACCAGGAACTGAACCTGCAACTGTGAGTTGAACACCCTTACCACTAGGCATTTGTCGCTACTCATTTGCATATTTACAAAACAAAACACACGCACACACAAACCCGCATGCACATGCAGGTATAGTTTTATAGAAGTTGAAAAACTGTTACTCCGAGTTTCACGTTACCGATCGTCAGATTGATAATCGATTTAATGAAACTCGAAGTAACAATTTTTGAACTTATCAGTTTCAATAAAACACTACGTTTTATTGTAGCCTTTTTATTATAAGTAGGCAAGCATGCATGTATGTATGTATGTATGTATGTATGTATGTATGTGTTGCGTATATGTTGTGTGTGTATATATGTATCTATGTATGTATGCATGTGTGTGGATGTATGTATGCATGCATGTGTGTATATATTCCTTTATAGATGTATATACATATACACATGTATACATATATACATATGTGTGTTTGTGTGTGTGTATGTACTAATATGCTCATATACACATGCTCGTATATAAATTAGGTGTGTGATGTAACACCTGTGATGGTTTAGCAGCAATTAGCAAAAGAAGTAATTGTCCTTAAGAAGTAATTCGGCTCTTTACTAATAAGCCATACATTAATGTGGTCTTTAAAGTAACCTTATTGTTTAAGAGCAAACGAAAGGATACCAAAATTATAGTGAGGTAGGCAGATAGGTTCATATTTAGATAAAGGCTACAAATACGTGTGCTAAATCTATGTATGTATGTATGTATGTATGTATGTATGTATGTATGTATGTATGTATGTATGTATGGCACCTTGGGCAAGTGTCTTCTACTCTAGCTTCGGGTCGACCAAAGCCTTGTGAGTGGATTTGGTAGACGGAAACTGGAAGAAGCCCGTCGTATATATATATATATATAAAAGATAATAAGAGTGAAAAAACTACAGAAGGCTTGTGTTACATGGTTAAAGTATATATTTAAATTATGTCAGAAAAATGTTATAAAATCTTTTTGGTATATAAACATTGTATTTTGAGAAATAACCGGTTTCGTGTTGTCTTTTCAAATTTCTCTACTTCATTGTAACATGTGTTCGCTCCATGTATGTGTGTGTGTGTTTGTGTGTCTGTTTGTCCCCCCCCCCCGCAGCATTGCTTGACAACCGATGCTGGTGTGTTTACGTCCACGTAACTTAGCGGTTCGGCAAAAGGGACCGATAGAATAAGTACTAGGCTTACAAAGAATAAGCTCTGGGGTCGATTTGCTCGACTATAAAGGCGGTGCTCCAGCATGGCCGCAGTCAAATGACTGAAACAAGTAAAAGAGTAAAGAGTAAGAGTATGTATGTATGTATGTGTAAAATTTATTAATGAGGGTAGAAATTGATATTAATCAATTAGAACCAGTGGTCTAGCATATCAAAAAAATCCGAAGATTAAAATTATATTACATACAAAAATAAGAGGAATGACCAGCAAAAGTGGACTCCTATATGCTAGAAATAGATGCCGTATCATCTAACCACGAAAAAAATATATGTTCTCAGTAAAAATTTAGCGACACAACAGACTGTAAAAGGGCAAGACAAATGAAAAAAATACTAAATAAAAAAAAACCGATTAACCTACGTACCATGGTTTCACCTGTTAAATTAACCATGGTACGTAGGTTAATCGTTTTTTTTTTTATTTAGTATTTTTTCATGTCTTGCCCTTTTACAGTCTGCTGTGTCGCTAAATTTTGACTGAGAACATATATTTTTTTCGTGGTTAGATGATTCGGCATCTATTTCTAGCATATAGGACTCCACTTTTGCTGGTCATTCCTCTTATTTTTGTATGTATGTATGTATGTATGTATGTATGTATGTGTGTTTGTGTTTGTGTTTGTATGTGCGTGCGCGCGTGCGTCTTATTAAGTAGTATAAATAAATTCGTATTTGAACCGAAAAAGAGTACTCAAAATGATAGGTAGAGTAAAATATACATACACTGTTGGTATGGTTAGTATATATATTAACACATCTCTATTAACAGTTTCATTACTAAATTAAAAAAATCTTTTACGACGTCTCTCTGAAGAAATATGAAGCTTCCGGTCGCACGCATGGTTTTCTGTAATTGAAGCTGATTCTGATGTCTTACAAGAAGCACAAACTCTACAGAAAATTTCTTAGCTGATCTGGTTTGGTTCCTTGGGATTGTCAGATTCAAATAAAATGAAACATATGCGAAGAATAAAATTAGAATCAATAAAGAGGTATAGATAGGTTTCCGAATTTTTCTTTAGTTTAGAATAAATAAATGTTGGAGGAAACATTATTAGAACCTTTAAGAATGTTCATCCCAAATTAATCTTTATTACGAACCTAGTATTGTAATTTTCATAAACTTACCCTAGATTTAAGCACAGATAAATACGAATCTAGACCAATCTTAATTTGAACTCAGAGTGTAGGTAGTTGAAACGAAATACAAGAGAATACTTTATCCGGTGTTCTTCCTCTTCTATCACCACACCATCCTCTTTAGTAATAAATGATAAATCTGCTCGTATACATAAATATACTGTGCTGCTAGTGGTAGTGGTTGATTGTTTCGATGGTTGCGTGGCTGTTAAGGGCTGGGATACTTCACTGCATTGCTCGGTGGTGCTATAAGTCAAAAGAAAATAAAACATGAAATAAGAGAACAAATATATTCACAGAAGAATAAGAAAAAAAAAAACCTTAATCTAATCAAATTATATATAACGATGAAAATAAACAATCCAAAACTACTTTTAAAAGAAGAGCCAAAAAAAGAAAAAGAGAATTGGACAAAAAAATGCTCAAAAGGAAAACATAATAGCGAATAAATAAATTAGTTGCACAATGTTTAAAAATACTTATTAGAGAGGAAAAGAAAAGGAAGAGGGACAGAGGGATAGAAAGAGACAGAGAAAGAGGGAGTAGACGGTAGACAAAGAAAGAGAGTGAGAAAGAATGGATGGTGTGGGAATCTTTGATAAGATAGAGTAGAGAAATCAACTGATTAGCAGCAACTCATTCCAATTTAAGACGAAGGGAAGGAGAAAAGAATGGTGGATGGATTTGGAAGTGAAAGTAAAGTGAAAGTGAAACTTTTGCAGAATGGGAAAACGACGGAGAATACATTTCTTCTCACCTTGGCGCTTCTGATGGGTCGAGCGTGTTTAGAATACGGCAGAGTCCAGTTCCTAAAACTACAAACAGCAAATCATTCAGCCTTAAACCTTTGCCCATTTGTCTTCATTTTAAGATTCCTGGCAAAAATCCCCATGTGAATCTTCTTGGTAATATCAAAAATATTAATGGGGGAAGAAGCAGTAGCGAAAAAGGCAAAGCTCTCAATTGCCTGCTTGTTTTATTTTGCTATGTTTTGTTTTGTTAACTGTAGTTGATTGACGTCGGAGTGTGGTTTCGGACAAGCATTAAACACATAAACACATACACACACACTCACAGCACACACACACATACACACACACACACGCACACACACACACACACACACACACACGCACACACACACACACATACTCACACACACGTGCAAATTACATGTATATATGTATATGTGTCTGCATATATATATATATATATATATATATATATATGTATATATGTGTGTCTGTATATATATATGTATACACACACACACACACACACACACACACACACACACACACACACACACACACACACACACACACACACACACGCACAAAATGGAGATGGATGGAAGGTGGGAAAGAATCTATTTTATTTTTGCGGCCATTTAATCAACCACTTTACTATGAGTGTATGTGAGCGCATGTTGTGTGTGTATTATGTGTGTGTGTGTGTGTGTGTGTGTGTGTGTGTGTGTGTGTGTGTGTGTGTGTGTGTGTGTGTTAGTGTGTGTTAGTGTGTGTTTCTTGTTTGTTGGTTGCTTTTCTTGGTCATTAGCATTCGATTAAATTCCGCTGAAGTTCGCCTGGCATCGGGAATTGTCAAGCAGCATAAAGATAACAAGTCTTTCAAGAAAGACAATGTATTTTAAATAGAACCTAAATTCATTGCTCTGTCGAAATATATTTGATGCGGTATATATCGTCTGACTTGCTTTTGATTTGATTAGCCAGCCTTTCAGCGTTGTTACCAAGTTAAGAAAAAGATGGAAAGAAACAGTCCAGCCAGCCAGCCAGCCAGCCAGCCAGCCAGCCAGCCAGCCAGCCAGCCAGCCAGCCAGCCAGCCAGCCAGCCTGTATATGAATGAGTGTGTGTCAGTGAAGGAGTGAGTGTATGTGCGATTGTATGAGAATGAGTGTATTTGCGTATGAATGTGGGTTTGTGTGCGAGCGTGTACGTGAGAGTGTGAATGAGTGAGTGAGTGAGTCAGTCATAGTTTTCGTTAAAACAAGAACTAGACGAAAGGTAAGAGGAGGTGGTTGTAGTGATGTAGTTCGTGATGATGTTGGTAATGGTGATGGAGCTAGAAGGGGTGTGTGTGTGTGTGTGAGGGAAGATGGTATGATGGTTAAGGTGATAGATGTGATCATGATGATGATAGTGGTGGTGGTTGCAGTGTTGATGTTGTTGTTGTTGTTGTTGTTGTTGTTGTTGCTATTGGTGATGATGAGGAGGATGATAATGCTGACGACGACGACGACTACGGTGACTACGATGACGTTCTTGATGATGATGATGATGATGATGATGATGACGATGATGATGATGATGATGACGATGATGACGATGATAATGATGATGAGTGTGGTGATGATGATGATGATGATGATGGTGACGATGATGATGATGATAATGATGATGACAACGACTACGACACGATGACGACGACGACAACGACGACGACGACGATGACGATGACGACGACGACGACTGTGAAGACGACGATGATAATGATGACAATGATGTTCTTGATGATGATGACAATGATGTTCTTGATGGTGAAGATGTTGATGACGATGATGATGATAATGTCTTTGATATTAGTTTATGGGGTAGTAGTGGTGGTGGTGGTGGTGGTGGTGGTGGTGGCGGCATGGTATTTTAATGGTGATGGTGCAAGTTATTTGAGTTATTGGTGGCGCTGGTGGAGGTAGCAGCATTAATGGTGATGGTTGTGGTCAAGTTTAGAGCGATTATAGTAGAGGTGGTGGCAATGTTGGTTTGGTGGCGATCATGGCAATGAATAATGTTTACGACGCCAAAGTGTTGGTGGTGGTTACATTGGTGTGTTGTTGTTGTTGTTGTTGCTGTTGGTAGTGGTGTTGATGGTTGTTGGTAGCGGTGTCGGAGGAGGCCTAACTAGTGTGGTGGTAACGATTTGGAAAAAAAAAAAAATTGCAATAAATTCCACAAGCATCACCATCACTATCACAGCCCCTGCAACCGCCCATCTTCCCTCGCTGTCACCCCCCATCACCACCACAACCACCACCACCTAGACAACCGCCACCACCGTCATCACCTCCACCACTGCCACTACAACCGCCACCACCACCACCACCACCACCACCACCACCACCACCACAACCACCATCACCACCACCACCACCACCACCACCACCACCACCACCATCGCCATTGCCATCACCACCATCACCATTTCTATCGTCTTCATCACCCTCTCTACCACCCAAATCGGCTGCAACAATAAGCGTAAAACAGTAAATATAAATAAAAATAAAAAAAAAAAAAACAAACAAAATCTCATGCCTTACCACATCACTTCTCTCTTTCACTCTCTCTCTCTCTTTACCTTCACCCTCCCCTCCCCGCCAAAAAAAAATTGCATTGTGCTCCTCTGAATGCTAAGTAGAGAAGTCAGATTGTAAAGATCTGAAGAGATCTATTAACATATATATGCATTATTTAAATAGTTAGCAATAGAAACAACCATTGATATTCATATAAGTAAATATTTGTTGTGTTTTCAGTGGGTCTGTCTATGTGTATGTGTGTGCGTTTTCTTAAATAAAGATGAACATTAAAAACTAACAAACACACACATAACAAACACACACATAAATCGCAAAAACGTGGGGACTTTTTTTTTCCATTGGTTACATCGTAGTATAATACAAATGTTTCTTCTATTTGTGAGGATTTTTGTAAAGGATATTTTTGTGACTTATCTTTTTAGCTAAGTTTTGTTTAATGATTTTGTTCCTGTCTGTCCAAAAGAAAAAAAACAAAATAGAGAAAAAGAGAGAAGGAGAGAGTTTGATACAAGTTGATAAAATGTCTGAAAATATATATATATAACATCTGCAAATGCTTTACAATAACCAACATAATGTCCCCCCACCCTACACACACACACAACCGAAATACCCCCAACAGTATAAAAAGAAAACGAGAGTAATAAAAATGTACACGATATTTATAGAAAGTACTTGCGAGCATTGTTTTGTTGGCACTCCGTCGCTTACGATGTCGAGGGTTCCAGTTGATCCGATCAACGGAAAAGCCTGCTCGTGAAATTAACGTGCAAGTGGCTGAGCACTCCACAGACACGTGTACCTTTAACGTAGTTCTCGGGGATATTCAGCGTGACAAGGCTGGCCCTTTGAATTACAGGCACAACAGAAACAGGAAGTAGGAGTGAGAGAAAGTTGTGGTGAAAGAGTACAGCAGGGTTCGCCACCATCCCCTGCCGGAGCCCCGTGGAGCTTTAGGCGTTTTCGCTCAATAAACACTCACAACGCCCGGTCTGGGAATCGAAACCGCGATCCTATGACCGCGAGTCCTCTGCACTAACCACTAGGCCATTGCGCCTCCACAACCGAAATACCCCCCCCCCCCAACAATATAAAACGGAAACGATTGTAATAAAAATGTACACGATATTTATGGAAAGTACTTGCGAGCATTGTAGAACAAAAGGTAAGCTCTCACTGAAAGCGGACACGCAGAGAGACAGTGTACGTAGTTTCAATTCCCGGTAGGATTTAATTCACTACTTTTCGTTCATTTAATTCTCTTGAGAAAATCCATGAACATCACAACACACAACTGACAGCAACTCTTTGTAACTTGTAGAAAAATGAAGTAGTTGTGGTCTCACCCCGAAACTAGCAGAGTTATTGATCTAAGGGGTTTCCAGCTATGATCATCCTGACCTTTTAAGGCTAATGTATCTAGAACTATAACATCATCGAATGTAGATTTTGTAAAAATGGGCTTGGAAAACAACAGTAAACACAACGAACTTTAATTCGGCCAATGATGAGCAGCTACTTAAGGCCTATCAAAGAATCGCGCATTTTTAAGGTTACTCTTAATACCAAGGACAAATATCCCCTCCAAGTTGTATTTTTCGGTCTACAGACGTATATTTAGAAT
The DNA here is from genome assembly GCF_046866305.1 of Octopus bimaculoides. Classification (NCBI taxonomy): domain Eukaryota; kingdom Metazoa; phylum Mollusca; class Cephalopoda; order Octopoda; family Octopodidae; genus Octopus; species Octopus bimaculoides. The sequence goes on along the minus strand of NC_142930.1, from coordinate 17,742,660 downwards.
AGGCCCATTCGCTCGAGCCATACTCGTCGTTCTTACTCTCCTTTCAACAAATTTACTGGAGAGAAGTACCTCCATTTCCATCCACAACTGTCTATCCAAATAGACAAGGATTTAGTTGAAATGGAAAATATCTAATCGCAGTCCTCGCAGTCTTGTTAACAATAAATCTCTTTTGCAGAAATCACCCAACATAAGAAAACTGCAGCGTTGATAGTCGGCTCCTTTCTGTTCACGACAACAACTGTCCCACATAAAACCTCAAATCAGCAATGCTCGGACACTGAACAAATGCACGCAGAAGATTTCATCGCTCAGCTCATATCTCCTCAGATCCATTGATAGCAGTTCCATACCTTTTGGGTTTATCGTGATCCGGTAATGTCATCCTGGTCAGATCAAGGATAGCCTCCGGTTGATAGCCCTACGGCAAAGACTATTCAGTTCATCTTTGCTGACGTT
>NC_142930.1:17724701-17737201 GCF_046866305.1 Octopus bimaculoides | reverse complement strand
TTACCTGAGAGGTGTGGCCTGCTCTCAATAAATAAAGGGGCTTCAGTGCATTGCTTTGTCAAGAGTAAGGGCTATAATACCGTTAAAGCGGCTACGATGGTTTTGATAGCTTCTCGTGTATTTTAGCAATGTCTCAGAGTGTGTAGGTATATCCTGTGAGTTTCTGAGTGATCATTCAGATCATAGAAAGGACTTCTACGTTGGAGCTGGACTGCAACAACAAACCGTGATTACGTATGGTTTAACACAACATACCACCGAAAGTTACGAATGTGCCGGCTTCTCGAGTATTGCTGTATCGTGTTTTTCGATCATATACTGCTGTGTTTTGTGATGATCTAGTTTGCTGTGGACATCTGGGATCCAAACAAAAGGCAAAATAGACATAATATGCTATTTGTACACTAATATTGATGCTTTGAACAGTCAAAAAAGGCAGAGCTAGTAAGTGCGCCATGCGCGTCGCTTTATTTTCTTTGCAATGTCTTCTACGTGTCCAGTAACTGGTGTAGAAGTGTTGTTACAATTTCTAATATTTTGGTATTTTTGTGTTCTGTAAACATGGATTGTTTATGCTACTGAATGCGATTACTTATTGAATTCATTATTATTTGGTATTGCAAAGCTGAATCGTTAGTATCATTTCGCCCGTCTTTATGTTTTTAATTTAAATTCGGCCGAAGTCGACTTTGCCTTTCATCCTTTCAGGGTTGATAAAATTAGTACCAGTTGAACATTGGGGTCTATGTAATCGACTTACCACCTCCCCGAACTTACTGGCTTTGTGCCAAAATTTGAAACCATTATTATTTGGTTTTGCTGGCAAGAAAGACTATAGTGTTACTATGAGTTTAATTATTTAGGCTACGTTTGGAATAACTGTAACATTTGTGCAAAGATGTTGATAGAGAATTATTATGTGATCTGTGCATATATAAAGATGAAGGTAGCTCGTGATAAATTTAAAAAAAGAATGGATGTGTCGCAGTGTTCTTGTAGTACTCCGTCCCGATAATATAAAAATTCTCAAGGCATTGTGACTAGAAAGGCTCTTCTCTAATTAGAGTTTTCTGATTTATTATAAAAACATATTTAAGATGCTTATTTGTTTTTAAATGACAAGCGGTCAATGGAGTCGACGCTTTTACTGCTGCTACTATCAGCGAGAATGGTGTGTGGAACTAGTTTTATTCTGGAAGGTATTTCATGTTTTGTATTGGTCGAGTATAATATTCTGAATCGAGTGAATCAGTTGTGCGAGGAATGGACTATGTATGCTGACACTGACTGTAATAATTTCTCTCGATGTATTTATTGGCTGTATTCTTATGATATTATTCATTCTACGAGGCCTTTGTTTTTTGGCATTTTTCTATAGTTTTTCTGTTAGCCAGGGGAAAGAATTGGTCAATGTTATGCCTTAAGTCAGTGATGGTGAACCTATATTAGCTCCGAATGTCGAAATTGTAATTTCTTTAATAATTTTGGTATTGGAATGCCACTGACATGATAGGTTATAGATGAGTTTTGCGTACCGTAATATTGCAAGAAGAAAGTCCATCGCATATCACCTTAAAACCCGCAGCGTGTCACTGCTGACAAGATGTCAGAGGTTCACCACCATTGGTCTCGGTGGAAACTGTGCATCTTGCATTTTGCTTCTGTACTTTGTTTTGTGTGTTTTTAAAGATTTATTTTTGAAAAAGGTATTTGATAAAGAGATTTCTTTCTGTGGGAGCGTGTTTGCGTTACTTGAAGTTGTTATTGTAACGTTGTAGTTGTTGATGCTACTAATTTGTGTCCCGTTTTACTGTTATTTTACGACTTAGGTTGGATTAGAATGACTGTCAATTTTCTGCTTTCCTTCAGGTTATTTTCTTTCATATTATTTTGGTTTAGTTGCTTAATGCTGAGCTGTATTTATGTTGAATATGGTGTTAACGTGTTGTGTTTGAGGTTGTCTCTAATTCTTTTTTGTTAGGTCGGCTATTTTAGTTGTGTAATTAGGGTTGTATTTATCTATGCTGTTTTGAACAATTTTTTTTTTTCTGAAAGCTCCTACAATTATTTTGCCTCATATATATGTACTGTGGTATCTATGTCAGTGGTTGTTGTGTCGTTGGTGTTGCCGAATTCTGCAAGCAGTAGTTATGTCTCTTGGTGGTAGAGATTCTATTGGAGCAGTTTTGTTGATTTTGAATCTGTTTTCGTTTCGTTCATTGATGTAGAAGTGTGTTGTTACGATGGGCGTAACAGTGATGCTGAGAGTTCTGATGATGATGATGATGAGGAGGAGGAGGAGGAGAAAGAAAAGGAGGAAGGAAAGTGTAAACAGGAGGAAGAAGAGGATAAGAATAAAGACTGCAAATACGACGGTGTTGATAACTAGGAGAGATAACGATGTCAGTAAAGCGATGCACAATGTCTGCAGTTGATAACGATGTCAGTAAAGCGATGCACAATGTCTGCAGTTGGCAGAATTAAAATACACCAGCGGTCGCGGGTCGCGATTTCGTTCCCATGTCGGATCATATTAAGTAGACCAATGATCAATAGTATTCCAGATATTACCACACGGCCCTTTTTTTATACACATATATTCCAAAACAACTTTAATTCATTCCATCCTTTTCTTTTCTCGAGACGCTAGGGTATAATTTGAGGTTGACATAGCAGTTATAAGTTGAGGTAGATATGGCAGCATTATATTCAGTGCTGGGTTTAAGGTGTTGGTGTTGATGTTGTTGGCAGAGGTGGTAGTGGTGGCAGCGGCAGATGTATCGGTGATGTCGTATGGCGTAGAGCATATGGAGGGCGGTGGGAGTAAAGTAATTATAATAGATATCTGTAAAAGGAGAAATGGATAAGAAGCAACAGGTAACGTTTGTGTATGTGTGTATATGTGCGTGCGTTTGTGCATATGTGTGTACATGTTTGTGTATGTGCGTGTGCGTGCGCGTATGAGTGTGTGTGTTTGTGTGTGTGTGTGTGTGTGTGTGTGTGTGTGTATGTGTGTGTGTGGGTAGTGGTGGCTGAGTACAGAGGGTTCGGGAGCGGGTCGGGATTTCAGGCAAGGTGTTATTTGTTGATTTAGGTGGTCTGCTGTTTTGAGGTTTTGAAAAACCTTCGAAAGAGACAAAAGAAGAGAGAGCTGCCAAAAGCTTAACATCTAATAAAAAAGAGCAACAAAAAGAAAACTAATAAGCAGTTAATGAAAGATAAATCAAATAAAGAGTGAGACCCTTTAACAGTCTTGCGTTCAGAGTTCATATGATTTTCGGATCTTGTTCAAAACGGGGGCACCAATTTTCATTTATGTCTTATGTAGTGTTTTTGGTACCGAAAGACTTTCAAACTTCGTATACTTATCTATTTTGTGTTATAGAACAGAAAAATATTTTTGTATTCGAATTTATTTCATGTAAAAAATTGTCTTATTTCGATAATTTCTACTAATCACTGACGTCTATTCAGTTGAAAACAGTTAGCGCTGTAACGGTGTATATCGTATTAATCCCCTAACCCTAACCCTAACCCTACCCCTAACCCTAAAACTAACCCTAACTCTAGAATCCGAACTCTAAAATTGTTACACACATAGATACGCACAGCGTAGTATATTGTATAAACAATATATGCGTATAAATTACGATTAAACCGGATGAAATATGTCACAGGGAATAACATTTTTATGACCGGTCAGCAGTAACTCTATTCAGCTGAATAGACGTCAGTGATTGGTTGAAATTACAGAAATACGACAACTTTAACATGAAATAACTTGCGATGTAGGTTTTTTTGTTAAGAAGACTAAGAGTAAAAGATGTTTTATATGACACATTCTACCAGTGTCCCAAGTTTCAAAGTGTTTCGTTAGTGTTTCGTTAAGAAAATACTGGTGCCCCCGTTTTGAACAAGAACCTGATTTTCTGTTGTATTGTTATATTTCTGAACGGGATATCTAATTTTTCTAAAGGAACAATGAAATCAGTACCAGTTATATGTTAGGGTTGATTCAATTAAAATTTACTCTTTTGCTTAAACAGTTAGTCCAGCTAGCAGCATTTTCCTAAAATCGTTTCCTACAGTAGAAACTGATAATGTAGTCTTTGATGCACAATACCTGAAAAATATTTCTCCCCTACTCATAAAAAAAAAAAAAAAAATGAGACGGATCTATGACAAAAGGGCTGGGCTTCATTTGGATAAGGATGTGTTCAGTCAGGCCTTGAACCTTGATGAGACATTGTTGCTGTTGTTGCTGTTGTTGTTGTGTAGCCATATAACAGACCTGATTGAGTAGTCAGTCCTACAGCATGTTGATAGTCGGTCGAATGATTAGCCGAGATCTTCATATTTGTTGTTTTGTTGTTCCAGTTACACCAAGACTTCGTGTAACTGGGACTTCACTCCTTCACTACATATGCAGCGAGGAATCATAATAAATTGTAGTACGACAGTCTTCATTGTACAGTCTATTTCTGTTATTGCTGTGGATGTTTAACTTCAGATCAGTATGACAGAACAACACTTCGGTCAGTTCGTTTTAGAGTATTATAGTATTATATCATCCAATATATCCTGTCCTTTAATCAAGAGGATATAATGTGATTTGAGAAAGATTTCGCTTTTATTATTAGCATGTCGAGCGGCCACACAAGCCTCCGAGGACGCTGGTTGTAAGCATGAAAGAAGTGGATAAGTTAACTTTGGTTCGGGTGTGACAGTTGCCCTTATCATTGGAATTAGAAAACTTTAAATAGATAAGAGAAATAGATTAGGTAAGAGAGTTTTCTTTGTGGCTGTTGATGTTTAACTCCATTTAAATTCTGTTTAAATGCATTCCAGTCATGACCATCTAATTTGTGATATAGACATATCTCCGAATACGTTATGCAATGTGCTCTTTTTTCTAAGACTGCAATTTGAGATAGATTTGGTCACTAATCTTTTTTCTACTCAGGCACAAGGCCCAAAATTTTGGCGGAGGGGAGACAGTCGATTAGAACGACCCCAGTACGCAACTGATACTTAATTTATCAACCCCGAAAGGATGAAAAGTAAAGTCGACCTCGGCAGGATTTGAAATCAAAGCGTAAAGACAGACGAAATACCACTAAGCATTTTTGCCCGGCGTGCTAACGTTTCTTTTCTTTTCTACTATAGGCACAAGGCCCGAAATTTTGGGGGAGGGAGGCTAGTCGATTAGATCGACCCAAGTACGAAGCTGGTACTTTATCGACCCCCCGAAAGGATGAAAGGTAAAGTTGACTTCGGTGAAATTGGAACTCAGAACGTAAAGACAGACGAAATACCGTTAAGCATTTCGCCCGGCGTGCTAACGTTTCTCATTTCTTTATTGCCCACAAGGGGTTAAACATAGAAGAGACAAACAAGGACGGACAAAGGGATTAAGTCGATTACATCGACCCCAGTGCGTAACTGGTACTTAATTTATCGACCCCGGAAGGATGAAAGATAAAGTCAACCTCGGCGGAATTTGAACTCAGAACGTTACGGCAGACGGAATATCGCTAAGCATTTCGCCCGGCGTGCTTACGTTTCTGCCAGCTCGCCGCCGTAGATTTGGTTACTAATCGTAGCAGCCAAGTAGAAGCTATCAACACTGTCAGGTTTCAGGTCAAAGGCGGAATTTCTCAGGTAGAGAAAATCCAAGTTTCCTGACGATTATACCGCAAAATGGGTTTGACGAAATGTAAATAATCCAATGAAAGGAAGACAAAGAAAATTCTTTAATACATCCTTAATGTAACGAATTATTAAAGATGTGTTAAAAAATTTTCTTTGTCTTTTTTTTCATGCTATCTATCTATCTATCTATCTATCTATCTGCATGTGTGTATGTATATACATACATATTTGCATATGTATGTTTGTGTGTTTATACATACATTACGCGCACACATACGCTCATACATATACATATATATGGATTGGTGAACTTTTATACTTGCACTAGAGAAAGAAAACACTCAATACGTAAATAAACTGTGAATATTTTGACAGAAGCTAAAAGCTTTCAATCACTACTCTGGGTTCCACGTTGCTGATTATTCAAATGATTCTAGTAGATAAATGGGGTGTCAATATATAAACTATTCAATCACGTTTAAATACAAATGATTATCGAAAATTTCATTAATGGTGATGAATGCCTGGTTATTGCTTTCAGTACATATTGTATCACTTACTTTTAGGCCGGTAACCCTTTTTATAGTTTCTAAATTAATAACATGATAGGTCTGAGGATGGCTTTCTTTAAAGAATTAGTGAAAATACTGGAAAGTTTCCTATTGTATCTGCTGTTTCATGTATCGTTTTGGCTTCGTATGAAGAAATATGGATTATAGATCTTATAGATCAGCATTTCGTTGAGGTCCAAAGTTATCCTTACGTTTATAAGAATTAACGTTCAAGATTGTTACAACTGCACCAAAGTCACTTCTGCTTACGCAGCTAGTATGAACAAAGAAAAACAACTTCCGGGTTGCTTCTGGGTACCCATGTGGCGACAGGAATAAAAATTCAACATTGAATATATTCCGTGTATATATTTGATAAATAAATTCAAAAAGGGATAAAACTCTTTTACAAGAATTTTATCAAGAAGCCAGTGTGTAAAATAATGCGAGGAAAAACAACCAACAGAAGACGACCAACTTTCTTTTGAATAAACTTAACTGTGTATCGGCCGATTTCGCGGTTACTAGAATGAATCTAGAATGAATCTCGCATTAGGTACTAAATGTGGTTATTTTGAGAAGTCCACTGTGTGGCGTTATTATTTTCTGTAATAATGCCCTTTATATAAATATAAACGAATAATTATATTCTTGGGAATAGAAATTTCCCTTATGAATTATTTTACACACTGGCTTCTTGATAAAATTCTTGTAAAAGAGTTTTATCCCTTTTTGAATTTATCTATTTAGTTATGTATACTTGTCTATCTGTCCATCAAGCAATATATTATTATAATCATTATTATTATTATTATTATTATTATTATTATTATTATTATTATTATTATTATTATTATTATTATTATTATTATTATTATTATTATCATTATTATTATTATTATTATTATTTTATGTTTGACTTTTGTTTTGCATTTGTACAAGTTGGATCCAAGTCTCACCCAGAGACCTCAAGAGACAACAAGTTAGAAGTTCATGTAGGTGTTATGCCTAGAGTACCATATATTTGGATTTGTACAGTTTTGTTCAAGTGAATGTTTAAGAAACCATAAGAAAATTATGTGTTTGCTTTAAAATTTGAGATCACATAGACAGTATTTTACGTAGGATATGGGCAGTTCCCATGAGCACTATCTTTTGAACTTCAGCCATTTTGGGGTTTCCTGGAATCTGATCTAGGTAGTAATCAGCCCGTTTCGCTGTCATTCCCAGGGCACCTATGACAATAGGTATTGTTTTCGTCTTCAGATTCCACATTTTGCTAATTTCTATTTCAAGATCTTTATATTTGCTCAGTTTTTGGTAGGTCTTGACAGATACGTTTATATCGATTGGGACAGTCATATCAATGAGGAGGCATGATTTTTGTCTGAAGTCTTTCAGTATGATGTCTGGCCTATTTGCGTCTATCTTTCTGTCAGTTTGAATGGTGAAGTTCCAGAGGAGTGCAATGTGATCATTTTCAAGTACTGGGGGTGGTTTGTGTTCCCACCAGTTTTTATCGTGGGGCAAGTCCAGGTTTTTGCATATTACCCAGTGAATATATTGTGCAGCTCTATCATGCCTGTTGAGATACTCTGTAGGCGCAAGCAGACTGCACATGGAGACAACATGATCGATGGTCTCATTTTGTTGTTGGCATATACGACATAATGGGGAGCTGCCGTTCTTTAATATGTTGGCCTGGTAGTTCTTTGTAGGTAGGCATTGATCTTGGGCTGCTATGATAAACCCCTCTGTTTCTGATTTCAAGCCAGAGGCCATTAACCATTTGTGGGTAAGGGCTTTGTCAATATCTGCATTATTCGCTCTCTTTGGGTATTTGCCATTGAGAGGTTTTCCATGCCATTTTTCAGTCATAATAGTTAAGGCAGCAATTTTAGCACGGGTTTTCAAGCGCTTAGCTTTTTCTGCAGGTGTTTCTAGTTCGTCTAATTCTTGAATTTGTTGCAATTGGAATTCACTTAGACATTCCTTTGCCTGTTTTGTTACTGAGTAAGATGCTTTCTTGCTTTCATATTTTAAGACAAGTTTTAGCATCCAGTCCTCAGAGTTTTTCAGATAGGTGTCTAGGCCAATTGTGGCTACCTTCATTGATAATGCCAGCTGTAAAAGTCCTCGGCCTCCTTCTTTTCTTGGCAGATAAAGACGTTCTATATCTGCCTTAGGGTGGTGCATTCTATGCATTGTCAACAGTTTTCGTATTTTTCTGTCAACATTACATATTTCAGTAATTGACCAGTTAACGATGTTGAAACTGTAAGTCACGACTGGTATGGCTAGAGCATTGATCGCTTCGATCCTGTTTCTCGCGTTCAGCTCTGTCTTCAGTATTGCTCTCACCCTGCGATAACATTCTCTTCTGATCCTTTCCCTCATCACTGAGTGCTTGATATTGTCCCCTTCAATTACCCCTAGGTATTTGTAGCTCTCCGCTGGTTCTAACTCTTTTATGACATTTTGCTGGTCAAGGTTCACATTAGATGTATTTGTCATTTTTCCTTTGATAAAGGTAGCTTTTGCACATTTATCAAGGCCAAATTGCATCCTGATGTCATCACTGAATTGTTTAACAATCGCTAGTAGGCCTTTGAGTTGTTGGTCATTTTTTGCAAAGAGCTTTAAATCATCCATGTAAATGAGATGATTTATATTTTTATCAAATATTTTATAACCATACTGTGCATCATTGAGCAATTTTGAGAGCAGTATTAGGGCTAGACAGAAGAGGAGTGGTGATAGTGAGTCACCCTGGAAAATGCCACATGAAATTCTTACATCTCCAGCATTTAGAGATTCATTGTCATTGTTCAACATCAGTGTGGTTCTCCATGATCTCATACTTACAGATAAAAATTTTCGCAGAGTAGGAGCTATTTTATACATTTCCAGACATTTCCTAATCCAGCTATGTGGTAGGCTATCAAAGGCCTTTTTATAGTCTATCCAGGCTATTGACAAGTTTTTGTGTCGCTTGTGACAATCTTCTAAGATCATCTTATTGATGAGTAGCTGATCTTTACAACCATAAGATCCACGTTTACATCCCTTTTGCTCATTAGGGAATATGCTACTTTCTATTAAAAAACTATAGGTGTACTCGGTTAGGACAGATGTTAGCGTCTTATACATTGTTGTTAAGCAGGTTATGGGGCGATAATTTTTTGGTTCGTTTGTTTCCTCATTTTTTTGGAAGCAGGAATGTTAAACCATTAACTAGCCAAGAGGGCATCAAACTAGGATTTTGCAAAACATCGTTGTAAAGTTTTGTTAGCAGTTCATGGCTTTCTGGGAAGGCATTCAACCAGAAGTTAGGAATTTTATCCTTTCCTGGAGACTTCCATTTGCTTGACCTCCTGAGAGCAGATCTTATATCTTCTACCTTGATCCCCTCCCACTTTTGCTCCTCTAAGGAGTCTAGGTCTGTAGATATTCTGAGAGAGCAATGCATGCCATCAAAGTGACACTGGGGTATAAATATACGAACCCCAATGTTCCCATCATGACTACCCGTCTGACAAGGGTACATCACAGCCATATGTGCGCTACATGGTGATCTCATTTCAAGATAAACCCACTTGCAGGTGAGTCCCACTTAGAATTTTCTTCACGTTGAGCAGCCTATTCCACTCAAAAGGTCCCTGAATAAGGGTCGTTTAAGGATTTTTAACGAAACACCCATGTTTGCAGAGCTGAATCATCCAAACCCCAAAGAATTCCTCTCAACACATGGCTACGATGCTCCCCCACTACTTCTGCTCGTGGTCAAAGATGCCCATATCGTCAACCTCCAAGAGACATGCTCAACTGATAAAGGTCATTGTGTGTTTTATCTTCTGCCCAGATTTTATTCCAAAATTCTTGCACTTCTTCTTTTGATGGGACAGACTTTATTGTTACTGGTGTTTTCCCTATCTTCCTGTAGACATTTTTGGGGTTATTTTTGAACATGTTATTATCTCGGAAGAATCTAACACGCTTTTCATACCTTGCTATGCGGGCAGCTTTAGCACATACCTTTTGCTTGATGGTTTCTATAGTGGCATCAATGTCAACTATGGTTTTCATATTATATTTTTTCTTTAGTTTATGGGTCTTTGTAGGTTTGATACTCTTGTCAAATTTAAGGTTTTTCAAACATTCTATGTCAGATCTAAGCAGCTTAATTTGGTGTTGAATGCGTTCTTGCCAAGAAGGCTTTTTGTGGGAGTGTTGTCTTTTTCTAATCTTTTCACCACATAGAATCGTTGAGATTCTTGCGGATGCATAGTACAGGTGGTTGAGATCTGTAATATCAACATCATTAGCTGAAATTATATCCTTAAGTGCAAGGCGGATTTTACCAATTATTTTCAGGTTTTGGTTAGAATTGCGAATTTTGGGGAGAGTGTCGCGTTCATTCATACTAGTTTCTTTAATTTTCAGCCATTCAATCATGATCTGATTTTTTAGATCATGTAGTTCTGTTGCGTCGATTTCTGTATGACTTCCTTCATCTATTTGATTTTCACCTGCATTAGTGTTTATGGTTGGTTCAGAGAGTATTTCACTTTGCCTATCAGTTACCTTAACTCTTTCAATCATTACTGTATTTTCATCAGCCTTGGGCTGGTTTATAATTATTTCCTCTGTACTATCTTCTTTAGCTGCAGTTTCATTCTTTTTATCCTTTACTGCTTGCTTAATTTGGTCAATCTCTACTTCAGTTAGTAATTTTTTTTTCATAATGTTTCTTCTGACGTTGGCAAGTTTGTTACTGTCTATATAGGGTCTTACTTCAAGGTGTTTCTGTCTCCAGTTTAAGTAGGTTTGTACAGTATTAGATTTATCTGTAGGGAAATATATGGCATGGTAGAAGGCTGTAAGAACTTCTTTATTATCTTCCCTAGACCATTTTTCATTCCTTTTCTTTTGGTTATTTGATGACGAGCATGGATGGCCATCTGTTGGAATATTCCGGTTGTGGGGAACTTCCAGCTCCTGTGTGTCGGGAAGATTTGAACAAGTAGCAGATTTCTCGTCTCGGATCTGGTTCATTATCCGAGTAAGTGGTCCTTTATAACCCGGTCTATGACCACTCCGGTTTATATTTTGTTTTATTAACAGTGAGGCATAACAAGCTTCGACATTGACGCTAGGGGACGGATCTGTCTGCTTAGGGTACATTTTTTGAGACAACACCGTCTCCGAGCTCTCGTGACGTAGCTTCTTAAGGCTAGCAGATCTATTTCGAGTAAGTGGCCCTTCGTGATTCGGTCGATGACCAATCTGGTTTGTGATCTGCCTTGTTATCATTGAGGCATGACGAGCTTTGGCGTTGACATTAGGGGACGGATTTGTCTGTTTAGGGTCAGTTTTTTGAGACAACACCGTCAGCGAGTTCTCAGCATGTAAACATTGCTCGTAGCGTAGTTTTTTAAGGCTAGCAGATCGGTATTCATCTGTATTTTTTTTGTTGATAGATATTATTATTATTATTATTATTATTATTATTATTATTATTATTATTATTATTATTATTATTATTATTATTATTATTATTATTATTATCATCATCATCATGATTATTATTATTATCATTATTGAGTGAGAGAGCAATGCATGCCATCAAAGTGACACTGGGGTATAAATATACGAACCCCAATGTTCCCATCATGACTACCCGTCTGACAAGGGTACATCACAACCATATGTACGCTACATGGTGATCTCATTTCAAGATAAACCCACTTGCAGGTGAGTCCCACTTAGAATATTCTTCACGTTGAGCAGCCTATTCCACTCAAAAGGTCCCTGAATAAGGGTCGTTTAAGGATTTTTAACGAAACACCCATGTTTGCAGAGCTGAATCATCCAAACCCCAAAGAATTCCTCTCAACACATGGCTACGATGCTCCCCCGCTACTTCTGCTCGTGGTCAAAGATGCCCATATCGTCAACCTCCAAGAGACATGCTCAACTGATAAAGGTCAATGACAATTCTGTTGTATTGAGCAGAATATTTGCTGTAGCCCATCTTTTATACCAAGACAAAACATGTACACGATTATACTTTCAGTCAGTTAAGGTCAGAAGCCATGAGAGCCACTACCTGATACTGCATCAGGGCACTTATTTTCATTATTATTATTATTATTATTATTATTATTATTATTATTATTATTATTATTATTATTATTATTATTACTACCGTCATCAACATCACCATCACTGACTGTATAGATAGATAGATAAATAGATAGATAGATACACACATACGCACGCACACATATGTGCGTG
>NC_142930.1:17619701-17717201 GCF_046866305.1 Octopus bimaculoides | reverse complement strand
CATCATCCAGTCCCACCAGAACACCGTCTGTTCCTCATCCTAACAGATGCGAGGATTGGTTCGGTTATGAAATGGGATCAATGCTGCCCACTTTCTGTTGATTCTTCTGCTAGTCACTCTCTCCTTGTTGACACTGATTTTTGAAGAGACGTAAGTTTCTTGGTATCTAGGCTGATTTGGGTGGAGGCACAATGGCCCAGTGGTTAGGGCAGCGGACTCGCGATCATAGGACCGCGGTTTCGATTCCCAGACTGGGCGTTGTGAGTGTTTATTGAGCAAAAACACCTAAAGCTGCACGAGGCTCCGGCAGGGGATAGTGGCGAACCCTGCTGTACTCTTTCACCACAACTTTCTCTCACTCTTACTTCCTGTTTCTGTTGTGCCTGTAATTCAAAGGGTCAGCCTTGTCACGCTGTGTCACGCTGAATATCCTCGAGAACTACGTTAAAGGTACACGTGTCTGTGGAGTGCTCAGCCACTTGCACGTTAATTTCACGAGCAGGATGTTCCGTTGGTCGGATCAATTGGAACCCCCGACATCGTAAGCGATGGAGTGCCAACAAACATAACATCTAGGCAGATTGCTAGAAATAAGGATGAGTCAATCTCCCGACATTTCCAGAGTCGAGACCAGTTCCACTGTAGGAGTAGGAACCCCCTTAGTTTGTCACTGTTGTTGTCTTCTTTTAAACCTTATAAACTGATATCTTTTGAATGACTTTTACTGCTAAATCGACCTCCTGCTCTGAATTCTCAGCCTTAAAAGTTTTCTTTCAGCTCTCACTGCTGGACATAGCTATGGGATTGTCTTGCAGGATCATGAGGATAGGTTTGTTCATGATGATCTCCAACACTAAAGGTTACGTCGGCACTGACCCCCTACTTATCCGCAATAGCCTATATAGTCAACCTCATCCTTTCCCTTCCAAATATTGAAAGACCAATACTGGGCATATGTGTATCTCATAATATCTGGGTATGTACGTCTACGTAATTCTCAGAGGTGATGGCGGAGGAGAGAGCAAGGGACCATACAATCTCCCTCATCCACTGAATGAGATGTTACTTCACGTATCTGCTAACACTGCCAGCAATTGCTCTTTGGATGATATAAGGAAGCTTTGTGGCTTTTCCAAGGCACAAGTATGTTATTCTTATTTCCCCTTTCTGGATAATAGTTGAGAAACGCCTGATTTACGGTCATAAGCCTACCAGGCTGCAGTCTTTCCAGCAAAATATTCCATGCCTACGTTTCACTTGTTTCGGAACAGTCGGTCATAATTACGTGTTATTAATTAGTCGCCAGACGGCTATGGTTGAAGCAAGCCACGATCAAGAGAAATATCCGTGAGAAGTACATCCATTTACAGATATCATATATTAAGGACTACATTATTCAATGCCTTCTTTCGTTTCTAAGGAAAAAATGGCTGTTATATATTCAGCATATTTAGTTCCCACATAGAAGGTTTATTATTTGCTCGTTGACGAAGGGATCACGCTGTAGAGGAGGGGTGGTGTAAACATAATTCGTATCATAAGATAAATACACCATAAAAATAACAAATAATTCAAGGCCTTTCAAAACGCTACTATCACTCGCATACACACACAGACATACAAACTCTTTTTCTCTTTTCCCGTCTGATACACACTCGCACACACACAAACATATACATCTGCACAGAAGAAAAATGAAATAAAAGAAGTTAGACCGCAAGAAGAAATGAATACATTTGGTTGAACTTCGTACGATGATACGTATCCAGTAATGAATCGTAAACTGCGATGAACAATGATGGCGGTCGTACTGTCAACTCTTTTACTTCTTTCACTTGTTGGCCTGTTTTAGTGCTTGATGATAAAACGCTTACACACACTCCATTGCCAACACGCACACACACACATGTGCGCGCGCACGCAGCCCTCCAAACACACGCACACGCGTAGCCCCCCACCCAAACACACACATACACACATATGTATATATATATATATATATATATATATATATATATATATATATAACGCTGACCGATTTTATATGGTATGGCGAATTTTTGCAATTTCGTAATATACTGGTCTTTACCATTCAACCCGAACTAGTCGCATGCAATATATACTGTAGATGTATTAAAAATACATACAATTATTATCATCCTCATTATTATTATTATTATTATTATTATTATTATTATTATTATTATTATTATTATTGTTATTATTGTCGGTTGATATACTAAAATTGGAGCGATGCGAAGATAATCGTCACCATTGAACACCACGCCAACACACAACACTGTCAACGCCACCACCACCACCACCTAAAGCAACAGCTTTCTGTTCACTATCCTCCGCTCCCCTTTCCTCCAACTCCTCCTCCTCCTCCTCCTCATTATTATTATTATTATTATTATTATTATTATTATTATTATTATTATTATTATTATTATTATTATTATTATTATTATTATTATCATCATTATTACAATAATCTTGTTATTATAGCGTGCTTTCAATGCATAGCCAAGCACAACTCTGTGTGACTCGGGTATGCGCAGTATTTATTGTTATTGTTACTCTCTTCTTTATCCTCATCCTCCATAATTATCATTATATTTTCAGCATGGATGAATCTTTTCGTTTGATATGGATCTTCTAAAGACGTTCTTAATGAATTATTTGATTCCTTACGTTCCTCATTCCCTTCACTTCCCCACTCCCCCATATATATGTATACATACATACATATATATATATATATATATATATATATATATATATATATATATATATATATATATATATATATACATACAATTATAAGCTAATATGTGCACGAACGCAAATATGGGAACCGACATAGAATAAAACGAGTAGTCTTTTTTTAAATTTACATCATCAATAACAATAATAATAATAATGATAATAATAATAATAATAATAATAATAATAATAATAATAATAATAATGATAATAATAATAATAATAATAATAATGATAATAATAATAATGATAATAATAATAATAATAATAATAATAATAATAATAATAATAATAATAATTATTATTATTATTGTTATTATGATATTCGCCCGTCGCTACGTTCTAAGTTCAACTTCCGCCGAGGTCTACTCTGCCTTTCCTCCTTTCGGGGTCGATAAAATAAGTACCAGCCAGTTGAAAACTGGGGTCGATGTAATCGACGCATCCCCTACCCCCAAATTGCTGCCCATGTGGCAAAATTTGAAACCATCATCAACATCATCATCATCGTCATCATCATCATCATCATCATCATTTTCATTTTCATCTTCTTTCAACTGTTTCCATTTCTTGCCGAGTATCTTCCTGACAGCTAGGGCATTATTATTATTATTATTATTATTATTATTATTATTATTATTATTATTATTATTATTATTATCATTATTATCATCAGTGTTATTATTATTATTATTATTATTATTATTATTATTATTATTATCATTATTATCATCAGTGTTATTATTATTATTATTATTATTATTATTATTATTATTATTATTATTATTATTATTATTATTATTATTATTATTCAGTAGTTTTATTTTTATAACGTGCTTTCACTTCACTACCGAGCGCAGCTCTGTGCGCCTTGGGTATGTGCTGTGGTTTGCTGTGGTGCTCTTATGTTTACTGTATTGAAAGTGTTTTGCGTAGAATGTGTGCAGTACCCAGTAGTGCAATTTTCTGTATGTTATATATATTTGTAAGTCCTGGTGTTTTTGTTATGTATTTGTCTGAATATTTTTTTATTATACCTAAGGCACCTACTATGATAGGAATTGTTTCTGTTTTTAGATTCCACATTCGAGTTATCTCTATTTCCAGGTCTTTGTATTTTGAAAGTTTTTCCATTTCTTTTAGAGAAACGTTGTCATCTGCTGGTATTGAAACATCAATTAGAAGGCATTTTTTTCCTTCATGATCTTTGACAACTATATCTGGTCTATTTGCCTTAATTTCTCTATCTGTGTGTATTGGCATATCCCAGAGTATGGTTGCTTTCTCGTTTTCTGTGACCTTTTCTGGCGTGTGTTTATACCATCTTTTTTCTGTTGCTATTCCATAATGTTGGCATAGCTTCCAGTGTATATAGGTCCCAGCTCTGTCGTGTCTGTGAATATATTCCTTCTTAGCCAGGACTGGGCAGCCAGAGATAATATGATTTATTGTTTCTCGTCGATCTCCACATATTCTACAGTTACTTGTTATATTTCTTTTCATTATGTGTTTTTGGTAATTTCTGGTGGGGAGGCTTTGGTCTTGTGCAGCAATTAAAAATCCTTCAGTCTCTGCTTTGAGTCCTGAGCTTCTCAGCCATTGCTGGGATTTTTCTCTGTCTATTTCTTTCGCATTTAGTTTAGCCCAGTATTTACCATGTAGGGGCTTTTCTTGCCATCGTTTTATCATGGTCCGTTGCTGTTCTAGTTTTAGTTTGGATTTCATTTGTTTTATAGCTTTTGTTGTTTCTTCTTCTTCTTCTTCGTATTTGTTAGGTAGATTGATTTCTTGTTTGTATTTGTCAGCTTCCTTAAATACTGAAAACAGTTTTTTGTTTTGCTCGTGTTTTGTGGCTATTTGTATTAGTTTCCCTTGCTTCTGGAGTAGGTATTTTTGCAGTCCTATGGTGGTTATTTTATAATAGTTTTCTAGCTGTATAAGACCCCTGCCACCTTCTGTGCGTTGTATATATAACCTTTCTATGTCAGATTTTGGGTGGTGCATCCTATATCCTGTCATTATTTTTCTTGTTTTCCTGTCTATTTTACATAGTTCGTTTAGTGTCCAGTTAAGGATGTTGTAGCTGTAGCTTATAACTGGGACAGCTAAAGTGTTGATACCCATTATCTTGTTTTTAGCATTGAGCTCTGTTTTTAGTATTGATCTAACTCGTCTATAGTACTCTTTCTTTATTTTTTCTTTCATTTGTGTATGTTGTATCCTATCTAGTTCATTGACTCCTAAATACTTATATGGTTGGCTTTCGTCTAGTTCTCTTATTTCATTGGCTTTATCTAGTGTTATATTGCTACTTTTAACTAATTTTCCTCTTTTCAGGGTTGCTTTGGCACATTTTTCTAATCCGAATTTCATTTCTATTTCCTTGGTAAAGCCGTGTACTGTTTGTAGTAGTGTTTCTAGCTCTTTGTCGTTTTTTGCATATAATTTTAGGTCATCCATATATAGAAGGTGGCTGACTGTTTTTCCATAGCATTTGTAACCGCATCCAGTTCTATTTAGCAATTCTGTTAAAGGTGTGAGTGCCAGGCAGAACAGGAGTGGAGAGAGCGTGTCTCCCTGGAATATTCCTCTTCTAATCGGGATGGTTTTCGTTTTCACAAGTCCCTCTTTTGTTTGGAGCTGTAGCACTGTCTGCCATTTGTTCATTGAGTGCTCTATGTATTTTATGATAATTGGTGCCACCTTGTTTATGGCTAGTGTTTCCAGAATCCACGTGTGGGGAACACTGTCGAAAGCCTTTTGGTAGTCCACCCAGGCCATACTGAGGCCTTTCTTCTTTCTGCGGCTGTCTTCAGTTATGGCTTTATTGATCAATAATTGATCTTTACAGCCGTATGAGCCCTTGCAGCATCCCTTCTGCTCTTCTGGAAACATTATTATTATTATTATTATTATTATTATTATTATTATTATTATTATTATTATCATTATTATTATTATTATTATTATTATTATTATTATCAATGTTGTTATTTTTATCATTTGTATTCTGTTACTAAGAACAGAAATATATCTCTGTCCAGTCGTTTATTTAAGGTAACTCTATAAGCTTACATCCTCTGTGTCATACACTAACAGAATCACCTCGCCATACGTATATACATACATATATACATGCATACATAGATACATACATACAAACACGTATATATATATATATATATATATATATATATATATATATATATATATATATATATATATATATATATATATATGTACTCACGCGTACACACACATATGTATATGCAATATATTCACACACACCACACATACATGAGCGTATATATGGCATATATGAAATTCGTATATCTACGTCTGCATATATACAAGTATAAGTGTGTATGTATATATATATATATATATATATATATATATATATATATACATATATAATGACGTGTCCACCCTATATGTACGTGTGTGACGGTATGTACAAGTACGCATTAATATACTTATACGCACTCATGCGTATGTAGCGATGCACATGCACAGACGCACACACACAGATATACAAACACACTCACATACACATACACACACATAAATACATACACACACGTATATATGTTTGTGTGCGTGTGTTATATATAGGTGTCTGTTTGAGAACATGTATGAGTGTTTGCGTAAATGTGTGTGAGTGTGTAGGTTTATAGATGATATGTCTCTGTCGACATTCCAAAGACGTACTTTCGCCACAACAACCAAACGAAATTGTCCAAAGCAATCAGTTTTAAAAACAACTCTAGCACATTCTTGTCTTGTAAAAACGTCAACCAAATACATTTGTACCTGGTTGACTAACGCAAGCTCTTCACCGAATCATAAAACACCCTCGCCTAACCTAAGCTTACCGCTTTTCTTCATCGATGGTATTACCAACGAGACTCGCGAAACACAAGCAATAAACGCTATGTACTGAAAAAAGGGGTTATGATAGGTGGTGGTTGTCGTGCTAATAATGGTGGTGACGTTTCGGTGGAGGGGGGGGGGGGGGCTGCGAAGGCGGAGTCGTGTTAGAGATTATTTTTAAAGCTATAGTCTGTTGTATTTTGTCTTCTGTTGGTGTTGCATTAATTAATGTAGCTTACAACAGATACATAGACATACAAATATACATACATACATACAAAAATACATGTATATATATATAATATATAAATAAGTTTATATGTATAGATAAACGTGTGTGCGTATATTTATATATGTATATTCACAATCTCCCTCCCTCTCTCTCTCACTCTATTTTCCCCTCCTCTCTCTCTCTCTCTCTCTCTCTCTCTCTATATATATATATATATATATATATTCATATATTCACAAGCACACATACACACGTGCATTCACGTATTCAAAATTCTTATATCTATCTATCTATCTATCTATCTATCTATCTATCTGTCTTTATATCTATCTGTCTGTCTGTCTGTCTGTCTGTCTGTCTGTCTGTCTCTCTCTATCTATTTGTCTGTCTATCTGTCTATCTACCTATCAAAACATTCGCACACATATGCATGTATACAAGATTTTAGCTGTGTGTGTATGTAAGAATATGTGCATATATGTAGTATGTATGAGTGCGTATATATATATATATATATATATATATATATATATATATATATATATACATACATACACACACACACACACACATATATATATATATATATATATATATATATATATATATATGTATGTATACATACATATGTATACATATATATGTATACATATATTTATACGTATATATATACATATATACCTCTGTATATATACACACACATATATGTATATATATATATATATATATATATATATATATATATATATATATATACATATATATACATATATGTATATATATGTGTGTAAGTGTGTGTAGGTGTTATGTGTGTATGTGTGTGGTTGTGTGTGTGTGTGAGTGTGTGTGAGTGTGTATGCGAGATACTAAAATCAATACAAACGATATGAGGTCTACAGTATTTACATTAAAGTACACTTTTCGGTTTGGCGTCAAATGTCTTTAAGTTCAAATATCTTTAGTGAAGATTTTGTTATTCACGACTATCTAGGAATAAAGATTAAATTAGTAACCTTGTTGAAGATTTGAACAACTTATTACCCCCATTTATGCAAATTACGAGGACTTGCTTGCATAGGAATCAAAGTTAAAATCTGTGGTGCTTTTGTGCAAATGTGTGTATGAGAGTGTGTATGTGTGTTTGCATAATGCGTATATGCAATTTTGAATATGTATATATATACGTGCGTGTGAGTGAGTGTGTGTCGGTATGTGCATGGGTTGATGTACTTTTGCGGTACTCAAGAAGGAAACCGTTTATTTTTATAAATGAAGCTTGTAATATGTAATCACCTCCCCTACACACAATCATATACATTTATATATTTGTGCATATATCTATAGTTGTATATATATATGTATAAATTTATGATATATATATGTATATATGTATATATGTATGTATGTATATATATATATATATATATATATATATATATATATATATATATATATATATATATATATATATATATATATGTGTGTGTGTGAAAAGGTTGAATTATATTTCATCCTTTACTTTGGAGGGTTCCAAAAAGCGATTTATAACAAAGATTCTTCACATTTTGTTGGTAGCTTACAGACGTAAGTTTTTGTGAATATGAAAATATTACTTGTATATGGTGTGTTATGAGAATTTATGGAAAGGTAACCCATAGAACTCAACAAATTTGTTAGAAATGGAAAAGATATGTTAAAATTTGAAAGAATTTTAACACATGCATACGATCGTTTCAAACAGCGATATTAGCATGTAAATTCAAGGTAGAATAATTATATTAATTTGATTAAATTAAATTAATTACATATCACTGTTCTCATCAATGCAAGAAGTGTAAACAAAAAAAAAATTATTACAGAAGACTTGAGGAAGGAAATAGCAGAGAACAAATTCGGATATACATATTTATCCTTATGAAAATTGAGAGCATACTAAAGAATGTGAATCTTGTTGTCTAAAAACTAAAACTGGGGCAGCTAACGGTTATTTGTAAATATGAGTGAAAAAGGTTTTAAGAGACGTTCCCTCTATAGAAGAATAAATAGATAAATTCTCATAACACACACTATATATATATATATATATATATATATATATATATATATATATATATATAAATCGTAAATATTTCATATATCTGAAAAGCACACTCTAAAGTATTTGGAGCAGTAAAATATATTTTGGGGAACTTAAAAGTTATGGCTGGTCATAGGGCGACTAATGGTTTCGCACCTATAAAGCGTTTAGCTGTATAGACGACCCGTCAGTCGGAAATGGCTCGTCTTCAGCCGTTTGTGTTGGACGGACGAGTCACCTATACTGCTAAGTGCTTTATAGGTGCAAAACCAATGGTCACTTTATGATCGGCCATATCTTTTAACTTGTATATATATATACAGTACCGTACAAAAGTCTTCGGCCACTTTAATCTATTGTAAATTTCTACTAATTGTCAACTTATAAGTTGATGTTTAGGCATTGCATCTTTTACAGATGAAACATTGTCCCTGTTGGAGACATTATATTTTGTAGCAGGGGTTCTGAATGAGAGGAGAAGATGCGAGACGACCACCAAAAATGGCCATGCAAAAGTTTTCGGCAACCTCACACAAACCAATCAAGATACAGTGTTTAAAAAAAAAATGTCTATAATTAAAATTTATTACATAATGTTCATTTCAAGAAGTTACTGTGCATTGTTAGTACGCTGGGTGAAATGCTCGGCGGTATTTCGTCTGTCTTTATGTTCTGAGTTCAAATTCCGCCGGGG
Source organism: Octopus bimaculoides (assembly GCF_046866305.1). Classification (NCBI taxonomy): domain Eukaryota; kingdom Metazoa; phylum Mollusca; class Cephalopoda; order Octopoda; family Octopodidae; genus Octopus; species Octopus bimaculoides. The sequence continues at coordinate 17,707,559 of NC_142930.1, read as the reverse complement.
TAGACTTTGCCTTTCAGCCTTTCGGGATCGATAAATTAAATACCAGTTGCGTACTGGGTCGATCTAATTGACTGACCCCCCTCCCCAAATATTTCGGGCCTTGTGCTTAGAGTAGAAAAGAATATTTCACGTGGCTTCTCTTGGCTTGAATAACTGCTTGAATAACCGGGAAGAGATGCGTACAAATCCTTCACCATCTTTACAGGAGGCCTTCTGAAAAATTCTCGCTTATTAGAAAGCATAACGGCCCACGTTACATGACGAAAACAGTGAAGTTTGGGGTTAAGAGTCTGATGTTTTGGGGATACATAAAAAGTGATGGTTCAAGAAAGTTGGTTAAAATTGACGGTAACTTGGATAGTGCCAAATACACCCAGTTGCTGAAGGACAGTTTGATACCAGACTTGGATGAAGGTAAGATTTCGTTAGCACGCCGGGCGAAATGTTTAGCGATATTTCTCCCGTTACTACGTTCTGCGTTCAAGTTCCGTCAAGGTCGACTTTTGCCTTTCATCCTTCCGGGGTCGATAGATTAAGTATCAGTTGAGTACTGGGGTGGATGTAATCGACTAACTGCTCCCCTACCAAATTTCAGGCCTTGTACCGATAGTAGAAAGGATTATTATGACATTTTATTGTAAACACTAAATTAAAAGCAAAAACGATAGAAAGTACATCTATTATTAAAGTAAAACTAAAAGGTGGAAAAAAATCAAGAATTAGTTCTTTTTTTTGGAAGAATAAAACAGAGTTGAAATAGTAGGAAAACGAAACGGTGGCGAAAATTTAGCTATTCTGAAAATATTCTTCTTGGGTTACGAGTGACTATTTTTAAGAAAATATAAATTAGAAACAAAGATGTATGTATTGCAAATCGGGAAAGAGTCATTATAAAACAATAAAACAATGAAGTAGATTAAATATTGGCGTATGTATGTAGGTATCATCTACCTATATGTATGTATATATATATATATATATATATATATATGCATACACACATATATGAGTGTATACACATATATACATGAGTATACATATGCAATATATATATATATATATATATATATATATATATATATATATATATATATATATATATGGGAGAATTTTCGAAAAACCAACAGACGAAGACACGTGGTGTAAACAACAAATGGATGTATTAGTTTAACGTTTGGGAATAGAGAAAGTCTTTGACGTTTCGAGCTACGCTCTTTAACTGAAAGGAACACAGAAATAAATAAGGAGAGAAAAAAGGAGGAAAACATATAAATGTAGTGGTCAACGATCTATCATGGCGAATGCCAGACAGAAGGATCACACAGGAGAGCTAAGAAAAAGGGGAGCTAACAAAGGGGGGATAACAAAAAGGGGAGATAACAAAGAAGTTGTGAACCCAAGACGAGAAGCTGTGTGTGAGAGAATGCTGGTGATCTTAACGCATGTATGTATGTAGGTGTGAAGGTGGGGAAGGGGGTTGGTCAGTGCTAGTGTGTGCGTGGTGGTGTGTTGTGAAGTGATGTGTTGTGTGATATGGTGTAGCGTGGTGTGATGTGAGAGTGTTGGGAGGTGGGAGGTGGGGAAGGCGAAGGCGGGGAGGCGGGGAGGCGGGGGAGGCGAGAGTGGGGAAAGCATGGGTGGAGTATGAGTTAGGTTGAGGGTGGGGGTAAAGGTAGGGGTATGTGGGTAGGCAGAGGCTGGGGTGGGATGGGAAGGTAGAGTAGGAGTGTGTTGGGGTGGGATGAGCTTATGAGAGAGGGTTGACGATGAAGGGGAGGGGTGACGATGAAGGGGAAGGTATATATATATATATATATATATATATATATATATATATATATATATATATACTAATACATCCTTTCGTTGTTTACATCACCTGTCCTCGTCTGTTGTTGTTTTTTTCGTACATTCTCCCATATATATATATATATATATATATATATATATATATATATATATATATATATATATATATATATATATATATATATATATATATATATATATATATATATATAGTCTGCATCAGTTGTACCTTCATTTGTACTTATAATCATAGAAATTAGAATCTGCGGGCCGTTGGCATGATTCATTCAGCTACATGAAACAACTAATATTAAATGATATTTAATAACAATGTTCAATATTGATTACTATATCGCCGCTTCTCTCTGAGATATATAAAGTTTTACACACAAACCTAAATTACAGAAATATTGTATTTTGGAATGTTCCTCTACTCTGTAATATATATGGAAATTTTGAGTTAAAACTATTCAGATCTCTTTAATGTACGCCCATAAGTTATCCAATGTTCTGATTATTATAAAGACCCAACTAACAGTTTATATTCGAATTATTCCTTGTCGTGAATAGCCTAACTTCATTTCATTATTTTCCTTAAATGATCCTTGTTGCAATTTCTCGTTAATCTCGTTAATTCGTTCTGCTTTTTCCTTCTTAACTGATTTTTAGCTACAACGCACTAAATGTAAAATGTATACATATATAATACTTAATAACAAATTAGAGAACATTGCTACAATAGATTTGGAGCAGACAAAAGCATGACACTGATAAAGTTATATATATATTTATATTCCGGCACTCCCGTCGATTTCAAGTGCTCCAGTTGATCCGATCAATAGAACAGCCAGCTCGTAAAATTAACGTGCAAGTGACCTGAGCACTTCACAGACACGCGTACCCTTAACGTAATTCTCTGGGAGATTAAGTGAGACACAGAATGTGACACGACTGGCCCTTTGAAATACAGGTACTGCTCATTTTTGGTAGCTGAGTGGACTTAAGTAACGAGAAGTAAAGTGTCTTACTTAAGAAAGTTTCATACATAATTTTCAGTCGAGTGACAGATTCAGTCGAGCTACATATTTAGCGAGTAGAAACAGAAGAGTGAAAATTATAAGTAATTGACTGGCGTTGAAACCACTGAAAGTATTTCAGGGAAAATGGTAGAAAGATTAGGGAAATTTTGCCGTTAATAAATATGTTACTGAAATTTCAAATCCATTGGGACTAAATCCCATTACTATAACAAATGTTTCTTTATCAGAACAGCTGGTAGAAAACTAAGATTGAAGAAATATGTATTACAAGTAACAGGATAAAGGGGAATAACTGCAATCAAAGCAAAATTAATTCAAACAAGAAATCAAAATATTACTGTAGATTAAAATATTGCACTGCAGTTCTTCTTTGTGTACTTCCAACGAAATGGATTGTAAAGGGTACTCTCCGGTAATGATTATATCAGAAAAAGTTGTGGGAATTCACTGGAAGTGACGGAAATAGAGTTCTCATAATTTTTGTTTGGTGGCATGAATAATGTTTAACTTGGTAAAAATTTATTTGTCAAAGTTAAAAAATTATTTAATTGGGCATAACAGAGATTGGCAATTGGGTGATGATAGTAGAGTAGTTGTGTTTATATTAATGTTTAATGCTTTATGGTTGATGTTAGTGCATTAATGATAGATTTTACATTTGTGAATAACAATGTTTTTATCCTAAAAGAAAAGGAAAAGAAAACAGGTAAATAAAAAACAGAAAACATGACAGAATGAAATAAGGTATGCTGGATATGCTATCCAACACTTGAATGTTTAATGTAAAATGTAAGGTGAATATTTATGGAGATTTTTTTAAAAGGGTAATTAAAGGTTAATTGTAAATGAATTGTCAATGGGTTCGATACTGTTTAACAATGATCTGGTAAGTGAGCTTGGAGGAAAATAAATATTAATATTGCTTTCAAATTTCGGAGGAAAGGTTAAGTCGATTGCATTCACCCCAGTGTTCAACTGGTTCTTATTTTTAAGTGGGATCAAGCAGGAATAGCTATTTTAGAGATATTATAACAAACTATAGTAGCCTTCAGCCCTGATGTGGAATCAGGGCTGAAGACTACTATAGTTTGTCATAATATCTCTAAAATAGCTATTCCCGCTTGATCCCACTTATTGCACTGTGTCGCACAAGCGCTTGTGACTAACTATAAGCCATTACTTGTCACATCAATAATTTGGCGGACAATTTGTTCCGCTTTTCGTGACTGAGATCATTTCAAATCCTATTTTCTTTTTCTTAAATACTCAACCAAATTCTGTGATGCTCTGGTATTTGCATTTCCCACTTTCATCCTCTAACTTTTCCTCCTGCTGACACTTTCCTCAGCACCTCAACACCCCCCCACCTGCCACCCCACCCACCCACCACCAAATCTACCACCACCACCACCACCACCACCGCTGTTCCCGCGGCCGCTGCTTCCGCCGCTGCTTCCGCCGCTGCTTCCGCCGCTGCTTCCGCCGCTGCTTCCGCCGCTGCTTCCGCCGCTGCTTCCGCCGCTGCTTCCGCCGCTGCTTCCGCCGCTGCTTCCGCCGCCGCTGCTTCCGCCGCCGCTGCTGCTTCCGCCGCCGCTGCTGCTTCCGCCGCCGCCGCTGCTTCCGCCGCCGCTGCTTCCGCCGCCGCCGCTGCTTCCGCCGCTGCTGCTTCCGCCGCCGCCGCTGCTTCCGCCGCTGCTGCTTCCGCCGCCGCCGCTGCTTCCGCCGCCGCTGCTTCCGCCGCCGCTGCTTCCGCCGCCGCTGCTTCCGCCGCCGCTGCTTCCGCCGCCGCTGCTTCCGCCGCCGCTGCTGCCGCCACCGCCGGGCGCAGTGACGGGCAGAATACTGCTAAGCCTTTCGTCCAGCGTGCTAACGACTTTGTCAGCTCGCCGCATTATAATAATAAATAATCCTTTGTACTTTAGGCGCAAGGCCTGGATTGTGTGGTGAGTGGGGCGGCGATCACATCGACTACAGTACTGAATTGGTATTCACTTGATCGACCCCTTTCGTCCAGCGTGTTAACAATTTTCCCAGCTCGCCGCCTCATTATAATAAATAACGATAATAAATATGTTCCGGTTCTCCTTTCATTTTGTTCTTTTTTCTTCTCATACTGATTTCAAATTTTGGCTCAAGGCGAGCAATTTTGAGGTAGATGTTAAGCCGATTAGATGGATCTAGGATTCAATTGAAACTTATTTATCGACCTCGAAAGGATGAAAAGCAAAGTCAACCTCGACGGAATGTGAACCCAGAACGTAAAGACGGACGGAATGCCGCGAAGAATTTTGTCAGGCGTGGTAACGATTCTGCCTGGTCACCGCCTTATAATAATAAGTAATAATCTTTTCTACTTAGGCAGAAGGCCTGGAATTTTGGGGGAGCGGATTAGTCGATTACATCAACCCCAGTATTCAACTGGTGCTTATTTTATCGAACCCAAAAGGATGAAAGGCAAAGTCGACGTCGGCAGAATTTAAACTCAAAACGTGAAAACGGACGAAATGCTGCTAAACATTTTGTCCGCTGTGGTAACGATTCTGCTAGTTCGCTGCCTTATAATAATAAATAATAATACAGATATGTTCCGGTTCTCTTTCAGCTTTTGTTTCTTCTTTTTTGCCTCTCATATTAAAACGCCGAAACGGAACGAATTTTCTTAACAAGTTGAAGATTCAACAGAAGTCAGCTAGTTATCAAGCATTACGAAAGCGATTTACATGTTTACGAGGCAATTACAAGGTATATTATAATCGGCAATGTTTATTTATATTCGCCAACTATGACAATTATTATAGGGCCTTTATTGCTTCTAACTCTATACAACTCTGTGTCCTAATGGCGAATGGATTGACTATAAACGACAATTATGAGCATACCATTGCGAAAGAAGAAAAAAAAGTTGGTAAAAATGAATGTATCATCCAACATATTGCATTCATCTTTTTTGTACTTCACGTTTATTCCTTTATTTCTCTTTATTTTCAGACAAATAACCATATACTCAAATGATGGCCTACATACATACGTACGTGCGTACATTCTTACATACATATATATGTGCGTGTGTAGGTATTTGTAAATGTATATATATATATATATATATATATATATATATATATATATATACACACACATATATGTATTCATGTATGTATGTATATATACACCCACATACATACACAAATACATACATACATATATATATATGTATATATATATATATATATATATATATATATATATATATATATGTATATATACAAATATATATATATATATACATGTGTTTATATATGAGTATATGTATATATACATGTTTATGTATACGTACATACGTTTATGTATACACACATACACATTCTCGCAGACGTACTGTTCTGCATTTCTTCCAGTTCAGTTAACAGCTGAAAATAAGTTTTGTATCATCAACTGATATTTTCTTCTTCATGTTTTTCTCCTCGTCTTCTTCCTCCTTGATTTCCCCTGCATTCATCCATGCATGCATACATCTCTCTCTCTCTTTATCTATCTATCTATCTATCTATCTATCTATCTATCTATCTATCTATACATACGTATATTCCGACTATGGGTATATAAATACATATATATAAATAAGTACACCCACTGATATATATATATATATATATATATATATATATATATATATATATATATATATATATATATATATATATATATATATATATATATATATATATATATATATATATATATATATATATATATATATATATATATAGCCTTTATATATTTAATCCTTTAATATTTCATCTATTCAATAAGACATATTCCATATATTCAATAAGACATTCAATACTTTATTTCATAGTACCATCCATTTTTATTTTATATTATATATTGTATATTCCATATTCTATATCCCACATTGGTTTTGCAGGAATATAAATAAAACATAAAAAACAGACAGTGTTGGAACTCTTTTAAACAAAATAATATATTCCTCTATACACAATCATACAAAACCCCCTTTTTTGTATTTATTTTCACTCGCATATATATATATATATATATATATATATATATATATATATATATATATATATATATATATACATATATATATATATATATATATATATATATATATATATATATACATGTATATATATATATATATATATATATATATACACACATACACGCGCGCGCACACACACATAATAGTGATGATGGAATCTCTCCTCAAAGACGACGACCTGCACAAATGATTTGTTTTTAGTCATCAAATGCATGTGCCGTACCTTAGGTCAATCCCTTCATCAATTCGACGTTACCTGAAAAGGTTCACGGTGTACATCACATCTGGTGTCGAAGTGATCGCAGAGGAACGTGAAAAGAATTGTTTTGCTTCAGGAACACAATGCACCACTTGGTCTTGGAATTGAAACCTCGACCACACGGTCGTGAGTGCAAAACCGTAGCCACTTGGCCAAGAACCCCGCCACACACACACACTTTACTCAAGCCGTCTTTCTGCTTGCTTTGTTCAAAAACAATTTCTCGCACAAATTCGAAATATCACACTCAAGCACACACACACACACACACACACACACACACACACACACACACACACACACACACACACACACACACGCATGCACGCACACATAGGTATATAATTAGTGGTACTATTGATCTTGTTTCTGTTTTTGTAGAATTGGTGAATGATGGTATTTCCTTTGACATTTATTTTCAAAGAAGAATGAAGAATTTCAGGATTTTTCAACAATTTCTTCTTTGATACCAATGCCAAAGATTCACATCTTGATTGGCCTTCAATCAAACTGAATGGTAAACAGATTCTATTTAGTCTAAATATATTTTCAGAAAGAACACAGTGGCATAACATGATCTATCTACCAAGCTACACATGTACTGAAAGTTCTACGAGTATTGCAGTATGCAAATATGTATGTGTGTGACTCTATATATTTATGGATATGCAATATATATATATATATATATATATATATATATATATATATATATATATATATATATATGAATATACACACAGAGATTCTTTTGTTTGTGGTTTAACAAGGCAGCCAATGGTTTCGTGTAAGAGATCTTCGCGATTGTTCATGCGCGTCACATGGAAGTGTTGGTACTCGTCTCAATTTTGTATATCTACCAATGCGGTTTTAGCACTCATTCTAACTGTCCGATATTACCGTATACATACATGCAAACATACATACATATATACATACATACATACATACACACACATATATATATAAAAGCATACATACATACGTACATATATATATATATATATATATATATATATATATGTCTTATGGATTCTGTCTTATGGATTCTTAGACGATATATATATATATATCGTCCAAGAATCCATAAGACAGAAAAGTAGGCATTTGTATTTTTGTCAACAGAGCGTTATACAAACCATACATGGCTTTTCCAATCAACTTCGCATTTCAGTAGGAGAGCCTGAGTAGCTAGGAGGAGTAAAAAGGGAGACGGAAACCACAAGAGTTGCTGTGTGACTGTCTGGACATGTAACATCTTCACTCTTTAGTGTGTTCCTGTATGTCCATTGTTGTTAACTCCAGGGCACCCATATGGGAGAAGACCTATAATCAAAGATACTCCAACCTTGATCATACTCTTTTTTTCTTTTGATGCAATGCATCTCGGACTGCATTATCCAATGTGGTCTTTTAGCAAATACTATCGAGTGCGAGTTGAGGAAGATTTGGTTGCTATTCCTAGCAGATCGAACAATCGTGTAGAACCTTCTTCGCTCAGTAGCTTCTGCTGCTGGCTACAGGGAAGGTGAAGGATGGTGAAGTAGACTGAGTCTGTTGCCGTTGCTTTACGCGAATCATTTGTTGTGTATATCCCAGCACTGTGATATCGGCTGTTGAAGCTATTTATAGTGCAGTTATCACTCCATGAATGCCTTTATTTTTTTTACAATATTTCTTTCAGGTGAGTAGAAAAGACAGTGCTTTAGGATGCTGCTGGGTGGCTAATATGTACCTGGATGTTTGGAAGGGGATTAATTCATGTACTAACAGGGAATATGAATCTTGAACACTCCTTAACGACCCTTCTCATGTCTAGAAGGTCTTTCATGTTTAGTATTTTTGTTTCGTTTTATAGATCTCTGGGTGTGGTTTTGTAAAAGTTGTGGTGGTTCGAAATGCGCTGTTTGTGAACCTGGTAGTTTATTGCTGTTTGAAGTGTGTGGGTAGGCGGGGACCCTGTCAGGATTGACGTAATCCTAAATGGATCTAATATATTAGTTTGTACGCCATTGTTATTGTTTTTTCTGCTTTCTAAGTGTTACCCATGACTATCTGAGTGTTACAGTCGCCTCTCATTCGTTCTTAAGCTTTCCTAAGCTATCTATATTTGTCATATGCGATGTTTGGTGTTAGTATAGGCGCAATGGCCCAGTGGTTAGGGTAGCGGACTCGCGGTCATAGGATCGCGGTTTCGATTCCCAGACCGGGCGTTGTGAGTGTTTATTGAGCGAAAACACCTAAAAGCTCCACGAGGCTCCGGCAGGGGGTGGTGGCAAACCCTGCTGTACTCTTTCACCACAACTTTCTCTCACTCTTACTTCCTATTTCTGTTGTGCCTGTAATTCAAAGTGTCAGCCTTGTCACACTGTGTCACGCTGAATCTCCCCGAGAACTACGTTAAGGGTATACGTGTCTGTGGAGTGCTCAGCCACTTGCACGTTAATTTCACGAGAAGGCTGTTCCGTTGATCGGATCAACTGGAACCCTCGACGTCGTAAGCGACGGAGTGCCAATAACGACATGTTTGGTGTTATAATATGTTCTCTTATTTCTTTTGTTTTAAAATTGTGGTAATTTATTTTGTTAGGCGTGGTGCTTCGTTATATTTACTTATCATTAGTATTGTCGGTGGTGTGGATGACTGATTCCGGGTTCAGTCCCACTTGGTGGCATCTTGGGCAAATGTATTATGCTATAGCCCTGGGTCGACCTAAGCCTTGTGAATGGATTTTGTACATGGAAACTGAAAGAAGCCCTTCGTCTATCTATCTATCTATCTATCTATCTATCTATCTATCTATCTATCTATCTATCTATCTATCTATCTATGTGTGTGTGTCTTTGTGCCTATGTCCCCTACCAACGATTGACAACCGGTGTTGGTGCGTTTACGACTCTGTAACCCAGTGGTTTGGCAAAAGAAATCGATAGAATAAATACCAGGCTTTAAAAAAAGTCCTGGGATCGATCTATTCGGCTAAAAATTCTACAAGGTGGTGCCCCAGCATGGCCGCAGTCTAATGACCCCGAAGGAATGAAAGGCAAAGTCGACGTCGGCGAAATTTGAACTCAGAATGTAACGGCAGACGAAATACTGATAAGCATTTCGCTCGGCTCGCTAACGTTTCTGCCAGCTCGCCGCCGTAGATACTGATAATAATAAATGTTGATGATAGGTATGATGATGATGATGATGATGATGATGATGATGATGCTGCTGCTGCTGCTGCTGATGATGATGATGCTCATTATGATGATGTTGATGGTGGTGGTGATAATTATAATGATAATGATGATGTTGATAATGATGGTAATGATAATGATGATGATGGTGAAGATGATGATGATGATGACGATGGTGATGATGATGATGACGACGATGGTGATGATGAATTGTCTGTCATTCAATATTAAACTTGATCCTTTGTCTGATGCAAAACTGTCTCGAGATTTCTTCTAATGTGCGTGCTATTGGATTTGATGTGGTGGTGTGAGGGTGTGGCGATGATGACGGGTTCATCAAGTGTAACGAAAGAGGCGAGATATCTGCCTGTACGGTTTCAATGACAGCCGAATATAACCGCTCTGGTTTTAAGAGCTGCAACTCGTAAACCTAACAGAAGTTGCATAATAAATAAGAAAGTTAATCTAACTTAATTATGCTCCAATTAAAATTCTTACTAAAACATTGATTTCGTACATAGTCATATAACGTGGAATAAATATTGGTACTATCGCTTGATTAGGTTCGTCGTATTCGGTAGACATGTGGTTCGATTCCTGGAGGTGCCCACTTATTTTTCCGTTCTAAGGTGTATTTTTAACCGGAAATATAGGCGCAGGAGTAACTGTGTGGTAAGTAGCTTGCTTACCAACCACATTGTTCCGGGTTCATTCCCACTGCGTGGCACCTTGGGCAAGTGTCTTCTACTATAGCCTCGGGCCAACCAAAGCCTTGTGAGTGGATTTGGTAGACGGAAACTGAAAGAAGCGCGTCGTATATATGTATATATATATATATATATATATATATATATATATATATATATATATATATATATATATATATATATATATATATATATATATATATATATATATGTATGTGTGTGTATATGTTTGTGTGCCCGTGTTTGTCCCCCCACCATCACTTGACAACCGATGCTTGTGTGTTTTTGTCCCCGTAACTTAGCGGTTCGGCAAAAGAGACCGATAGAATAAGTACTAGGCATCCAAAGAATAAGTCCTGGGGTCAATTTGCTCGACTAAAGGTGGTGCTCCAGCATGGCCGCAGTCAACTGACTGAAACAAGTAAAAGAGTAAAAGAATAAGAGTAAAGAGCTATTATTTATAATTTCAGCAAGGCGGTGAGCTGGCGGAATCGTTAGCACGCCGGACTAAATGCTTAGCGGCATTTTGCCCGCCTTTACGTTCTGAGTTCAAATTCCACCGAGATCGACTTTGCCATTCCTCTTTTCCAGGTCGAGTAAATAAGTGCCAGCTGAACAACAGAGTAGCCAAAATTTGAAATCGCTATTTATAGTTTCATTTGCATTTGAGCATCATTTTAAAAAGACTTATTTTCAAATTTCTCAGTGCTTCAAATGCGCCAGAACAAATGTAATCACTCTCCCATGTTAACAGACTAAGCATCTAATGTAGATGGTTAATAGCTGTCAAGTCCACCTTGTAGAAATTATTGAGGCTGTCCGGTAATCGGTAGACACAAGGTTCGATTCCCATTGATGATTTTACTCACAGGTATCATTCGTATAGTCCAGTCGCTTCAATCGACTATATTCCTTCCTGATAAGCTCTGTGTCCATGTTACTGAATTAAAAATTTCAAGATTGGTGACAGCGAGAATTAATAGTTTGAAGGAGGAAATGTATTTAACTATGTTCTTTCAAATTCTGATGTCAAAACGTACTGGCACATACTTTACCTTTCATCCAACTAGCATTGTTAAAATAAATACCAGTCATATATTGCAGTTAAATAGATCAATGCAGTCCTCTCTCAACACGATCGCGGCAGAATTTGAACTTAGAACGTAAAGACGGACAAAATGCTGCCAAACATTTTGTCCTGTGTGCTAACGATTCCGACAGCTCACCGCCTTGCCTTGAGCTAATGTTAGAAATCATTTCATGCGACTGGTATTTCATATTTTATTGACAACTATTGAGAAGAAGGTAAACTTTCCATGCTGAGGGATTCAATCTCAGAATTTACTAGAATCAAATGCGGTAAATATTTATGTGTATCACATAAGGTATATACAGTCATGGTCAATGATTTTGGCAAACACCGTTCTTTTTTTGCTATTTCGCGTGAAATATCTTGTGAATGTTAATGATTTAATATTATTTTAACAGGTTATCTGTTATCTAATAAGATTGCAAAGAAAAACTGTTGAAAATCAATAGATATTGCAAATAATCATCAGTTTGTGGAATTGGTTATATTTCCTACAAGTGGAAATCACATTCCTCTTCATGATTTCAAGTTGGAATCGCATGCAAAATAATAATTAATAACCAGAACAGTAAGTAAAGTATGATGTCATGATGTCATGAGCTTTTTATGGTTCATTTTTAATTAATGAATGCTCTTTTCCCTCACGAAAACTTCAAATTTTCTTTTCTTTTATTGCAGTTACGATATTGGCACAAGAAAAACGTCAGTCAAAAATTTCTTTCCGCCAAAATGGCCTAACAGCACAGGATGTTGTTGCTAAAAGCAATGCACCTGAAAGAACTGTGTACAAGTTTATAAAAACTTGCAAAGATACATGATCATGACGGTGAAAAAGGCCCTTGGTCGTCAACGTCTGTCCTCTGACCACCAAGACAGGGCTGTGGTGAGAAATTCATTGAGGAATCAAAGTGCCGGCAGCAAACAGCCTGCTAAAGAGTAGGAATCAGCCGGTGTCAGCGCATCAGCTCAGACTGTTCGACGACGACTTCTCGACAATGGTCTCGCTTCACGGAGTGCTGCAAAGAAGCCTTTTTTGTCTAAGAAAAACGTGAAGGACAGGCTTGCCTTTTTTCAGAAAATATAAAAATTAGTCGAGGGAACAATGGAATAAAGTGATTGTTTGGGACATGTGAAAAAAGGCTCGTCAGAAGGCGACAAGGCGGACGCTATGATGAGGTCTGTATCATGCTCACGGTCAAGCATTCAGAAACCATTCATGTGTGAAGTTGTTGTTCATCTAGGGGCGTTGAATCAGTGTCAGTTTTACCAAAAAAAAACCACTTCTATGAATTCCACATGGTATCAATATATCCTTGAAAACCATCTCCCTCCAACCATTGAGAGATAGTTTGGCGAAGAAACTTGCATTTTCCAATAAGATGGAGCACCTTGCCACACTGCTAAAAAGATTAAAAAGTATCTTGGAGATAAAGATATTGAAATTTTGGAAAATTGACCGGGAAATTCTCTAGATTTAAATCCTATTGAAAATTTGTGGCCCATCCTTAAAATCCGTGTTGACAGTGAAAAGCCAACAAATATTGAACATTTGAAAACTCTCGTACAGCAAGAATGGTGGTGTGTAAACATAGAGCTGACTCAATCATCGGTTTCCAGTATACCTAAACGAATCATGGACGTCCCGAAAAATAGGAGTCGCCACTGCAAATACTGAGGGGAAGATGAATAACTTCTTATTGTTCAAATGGTTCAAGTGTGTTATTATTTTTCGCTAATATGCTAGTACGCACTCAAACAAATCAGCCTTTTGCCTTAGATAGGCATATTTATATATTTTTGGTGTAAAATAACGCTTTTGCCAAAATCATTGGCCACGACTGAAGGCATCTATCATATGTTCGTCATGGCACCTTCCAGTGTTACACTTTCAATAACCGTAGCTATGGAACGCATTGGGAGGCAATCGAAATATTTGATATATTCAAAACAAATTCGGCGGCGAACTTGGCAGAATCGTTACCGCGCTGGAATAAAAGCTTAGCAGCATTTCTTCCGACCTTACATTCTGAGTTCAAATGCCGCTGGGGTCTACTTTGCCTTTCATCCCTTCGGAGTCGATAAAATAAATACCATTTGAGAACTGGGGGTCGATGTAATTGACTTACTCCTTTCCTCGAAATTGCTGCCCTTGCGCCAAAATCTGAAACGAAATTAGAGATATAGAAATCTTCAAAATAATAAACCAATCTTTCAGAGATTTATAAATTTATGCATCAAAATAGAAAATAAGGACCTTTAAAAAACGTGGAATTAACATAGGTCCCGCTGGATATTTTAAAGGCAAATGAACTGAAGCTAATGTAAGGGCTGTTTCACATTTTATTGACAACTGTGATATTCGTCCCTGGTTAGATTTTACTTCAGAACCAGCAGAATTAAAATGCTATAAATGTTGGTTTTCTGTTCAAATAGGTAAGGGGGGGGGGGGGCATATCATTCAGGGGGTGGAAAATGAGAATCTATGACTTTAATGATTCCAATTTATGGTGCAAGTACTATTAAATGTTTTAATCTGGGAATTGAACTCATATCGTCATATCGACTTATAAGAAACACGTCTTTTGTTGCTCTACAATAAATATCGATTTCTTTGATTAGTACACGTTGGCATGTTTCTTCTATATGATTGGTTGGCACTATCTTATTAATTCCCATTCTTAGGAGCAGGTCAACCCTAATCAGTGAAATCCTGCTTGGACCATTTCGTTTTTCCTCAAGTATACTCTTTCTACATTATTCAATGCCTAAATCTCTTTTTTAAAGAAAGTTGTGTGTGGTTTCAGGGAGGTGTGGGGATATCTTAAGCGGACCGCTTACGAGACACTTAGGTAGGCATTCAATGCGCTGAAAATAGCAGTAAAATCTTCCTTAAATGATACCATGCAATCTTAAAATACAAAGAATAATACATTTGAATAATATAGTCCTGGATGTACTATAATAAAAATAAAGAATTGGGGGTTTCGTTTAGAACGGTTTTGTTTGTAAGAATTTGCCTGGCTGGGGCTGACCCGGCGTTACTTTAACCATTTCTGAATACTTGTTGCTGAAGATGTTATGCTCATCTTAGTTGTCCAGTTTCCATTACAATTAAGTAGTAAGTTGATCAACGAGAGATAAGGAACGTTCTGATTGGATAGAATTAAGGACAAAAAAACAAGAAGAAATATATATACAGGTCTTTGTTTTTCTTAGGAAAGAAAGAAAACATCGTTGTCACAAAATCCATTCTGTTGTAAATCCGATGCAAGCATGCGCTTCACCTGAACCAACGAATATAAGAACAGTACTTTTTAAGAAATTAAAACAACAAAAACAGAACAAAAACAAACTTCAGTGACCAGCCTAAACAACAGAAATCAATGATTTAAGACAAATTCATTGATATAGTCCTTTTATCTTCCTATTTACATATGTCCACTAGCAACACTCATATCTACAACTCGTTCACCAACTGATAGCAAGACAATCTGAGCAACCATATTTGATGTAGATTTCTTTTACTTCTTTATTTATATAGCCCCCCCCCCCCCCCCCACAGATATATATATATATATGTTTACATAATTTTGCTTCTTTCTACGTCATTTTTTCTTTCACTTTCTCCATCTTTAGGACTTCCTCTGAAATGATTGTGTTATATAACATGATTTAGATTTGTGTTGACCAATTCTATCAGTGTTAGATAGCCTTTAGTACTGTAGACGATATTTCTGTTACCTTCTTTCTCCGTTATTTTTTTAATGTTTGTATAGAGTAGAAAGCAGAGAGGGATGGAGAGAGAGAGAGAGAGAGAGAGAGAGAGAGAGAGAGAGAGATAGAGAGAGAGAGAGAGAGAGAGAGAGAGAGAGAGAGAGAGAGAGCACAGAGATTGAAAGAGATAAAGGTAGTTAATGTAATATAAAAACAGATAATATGGAGATATCTTGTAGCCAAGTAGGAAATATAGATTCTCACAACAGCAAGAAGAAAAAGAAGAAAAAGAAGAAAAAGAAGAAAAAAGAAGAAAAAGAAGAAAAAAGAAGAAGAAAAAGAAGAAGAAAAACTACTACTACTACTACTACTACTACTACTACTACTACTACTACTACTACTACTACTACTACCACCACCCCGACGGCGACATCAATATCGTCGGCGCAAGTAAAAACCCTGAAATCAATTGGACAAAAAGAAGCCAGAGAGAGAAAGAAAGAGAGAAAGAGTGAGGTGAGGAGGGAGAGATAGGGAGGGAGAGAGGTGGAGAGAGAGCGAGTGAAAAAAAGAGAAGAAGACAGAGAGGTGGGTAAAAGAAAAGAGACACAAACATGTCTGATTATTTTAGTGTCTAAGGGTAGTAGTGGTAGTAGTAGTAGTAGTAGTAGTAGTCTGCCATGTTTACGTCTTCTGAAAGGAGTCGAACATGTAGCGATTGATCTGTTAGAAATAGCACCGATTTACACGAAAATCAAAATTTTTTTCCCCGAAAAAAGAAAGGGCAACTTAAATAATATAACTGCTTTGATTGATACAAAATCTCGAGCTAGTCGAAACTGGAACCTATTTGGTCATATGTCTGTCCACTTGATCAAAGTCTCCCTCTCTCTTGCTCTCTTTCCCCTCTTTCGTTCACTCTCTCTCTCTCTCTCTCTCTCTCTCTCTCTCTATATATATATATATATATATATATATATATATATATGCATGTATATCTATCTATCTATCTATCTATCTATCTATCTATCTATCTGTGTATCTATCTATCTATCTATCTGTCTATCTATCTATCTATCTATCTATCTATCTATCTATCTATCTATCTATCTATCTATCTATCTATCTATCTATCTATCTGTCTGTCTATCTGTCTGTCTATCTGTCTATCTAGCTGTCTATTTATCTATATCTGCATATGTATGTATTGTGCATTTACATGTATGTTTGAGCATAAATCTTCATACTCTATTATAATATATATACACATACACATACATGTGTGTGTGTATGAATGAAAGCATCTCTCTCTCTCTCTCTCTCTCTTTCTCTCTTTATATATATATATATATATATATATATATATATATATATATATATATATATATATATATATATATATATATATATATATATAGATATATACATACATATATGTATATATGTGAGTGCGTGCCTGAATGTCCGCCGTGCATGTATATGTAATGTAATATATATTGCTATGTAAGCTATGCCCACACCAAAAAAAAACAAAACAAGAAACAAAAACAAAAACAAACAAAAAACAATATGTAATAAAAGAAATAATTGTGAAATGGTCAGAACTGGATCACCTTTGATCGTAAATCTGCTCGATCAACGTTTACCTGGGGCTAAACAACAACAACAACAACAACAAAAACAACACCAATAATAGTAGCACCACCACCACCACCACCATCATCGCTAGCCACCCCGCCATCACCAACTGTCGCCAACAACAATAACAACAGAAGTACAAGTCAGGACACAGTAATGACACTATAGCTGAATATAGAAGAAGAAACATTTTCTTTTCTTTTTCTTTTTCTTTTCTTTTTTGTTTGTTTGTTTGTTCATGACTTTCTATAAAGTATTGCATGACGTCAATAAGCGGTGGCTATCTGACTGAAATATCTCAATGTCGTTAGACAATTGTATAAGACAGTGTAATTGGGTTGACTGTCTGCAAGACGTCAGATCAACAGCAAAGATTTTTGACGGCGGAATATAAAACAACAATAACAACAATAATAACAACAACAATAACATCAACAAAAACAGCAGCAGCAGCGACTAGAACCACAAGGAAGAGAGGAACAAACCTAGGAAAACAAAATTGTACAAAACAACAACTTTAACAACAAAAATAACATCGATAATAACGAGAAATACAAAAAAAGAAGAAAGACAAAAATGAAGGAACAAATTTAAGCACAGTTAAAAATTATCGCTGTTTATGAAATCATTTTTTGCTGGAGCCACAACACGCTGACAATAATAGTTGAAATATCCCACCACCACCATCTACCACCATCACCGCCGCTGCTGCTGCTGCTGCGACTACTACTACTACTACTACTACTACTACTACTACTACTACTACTACTACTACTACTACTACTACTGTTCTCACTACTTCCAATGAATATATTGGGGGAGGGGGAATGTCGGTTGCATCGGCCCCCAGTATTTCACTGGTACTTAATTTATCGACCCCGAAAGGATGAAAGGCAAAGTCGACCTCGGTGGAGTTTGACTTCGGAACGATCGTAAAGACGGAAGAAATGCCGCCAAACATTTTGCTTGCTCGCACAGCGAACAGTAAGTCTATTAAATCGACAATAGAACTTCAATTTTTATCAAATCTGGAAAGAATAATTATTGGGTTGGTGCATAATTATTGCGGCTTTTTTTCAACACATTTTATTCAGCAAAAACAATAACATCATGTTACAAAAAAACATATTTAAATGATTATTCCGGAGCGTATTCAGCATCTACTTCAATTACTGCTTCCCATTTGCTTGGCAGACAGTCAGACCGTCATTTAAAGATGTTTTTGTTAAATATTGTCTTTGTTGAATAAAATTTGTTGAAAAAAAGCCGCAATAATTATGCACCAAACAAATAATTATTCTTTCCAAATTTGATAAAAAATTAAGGTTCTAGGGTCGATTTAATAGACTTTTTGTTCACTGTGCGAGCAAGCAAAATATTTGGCGGCATTTCTTCCGTCTTTACGATCGTT
Organism: Octopus bimaculoides; assembly: GCF_046866305.1. Lineage (NCBI taxonomy): Eukaryota > Metazoa > Mollusca > Cephalopoda > Octopoda > Octopodidae > Octopus > Octopus bimaculoides. The sequence continues at coordinate 17,688,639 of NC_142930.1, read as the reverse complement.
CCGAATTCAAACTCCACCGAGATGGACTTTGCCTTTCATCCTTTCGGGGGTCGATAAATTAACTATCAGTCAAGTACTGGAGCCGATGTAACCGACATTCTCCCTCCTCCAAAATTTCAGGCTTTGTGCCTGCAATAGAAAGGATTATCATCATTATTATTATTAATATTTTTATTATTAATATTATTATTATTATTATTATTATTATTATTATTATTATTATTATTATTATTATTATTATTATTATTATTATTATTATTATTATTATTATCATTATCATTATTATTATTTAGTGAGAGAGCAGTGCATGCCATTAAAGTGACACTGGGGTATATACGAAGCCCAATATACCCATCATGACTACCGTCTGATAAGGGTACACCAGGCACATGCATCACGGCCATATGTGCGCGACATAGTGATCTCATATCAAGATAAACAGTGCATGACCTTTCAGGTGGAGCTCAGTTAGAAATTTTTTCAGGCCGAGTAGCCCATCCCGCTCAAAGGTCCCTGAATAAGGTTTGTTTAAGGATGTTGAACGAATCGCCCATGTTTCCGGAGGTGAATCATCCAAATCTCAAAGAATTCCTCTCAACACATCTCTGATGCTCCCCTACTACTGCTCAACTGGTTAAAGTCAAGTAACTGACGAGCAAATCTGTGATATTGAGCAGGATATTTTCTGTAGCCCATCTTTTATACCAAGACAAAGCAATGTACATGGATAACACTTCCAATCAGTTAAGATCAGAAGCCATGTGAGCCACTGCCTGGTACTGCATTATTATTATTATTATTATTATTATTATTATTATTATTGTTCAGTAGTTTTATTTTTATAACGTGCTTTCACTTCACTACCGAGCGCAGCTCTGTGCGCCTTGGGTATGTGCTGTGGTTTGCTGTGGTGCTCTTATGTTTACTGTGTTGAAAGTGTTTTGCGTAGAATGTGTGCAGTACCCAGTAGTGCAATTTTCTGTATGTTATATATATTTGTAAGTCCTGGTGTTTTTGTTATGTATTTGTCTGAATATTGTTTTTTTATTATACCTAAGGCACCTACTATGATAGGAATTGTTTCTGTTTTTAGATTCCACATTCGAGTTATCTCTATTTCCAGGTCTTTGTATTTTGAAAGTTTTTCCATTTCTTTTCGAGAAACGTTGTCATCTGCTGGTATTGATACATCAATTAGAAAGCATTTTTTTTCTTCATGATCTTTGACAACTATATCTGGTCTATTTGCCTTAATTTCTCTATCTGTGTGTATTGGCATATCCCAGAGTATGGTTGCTTTCTCGGTTTCTGTGACCTTTTCTGGCGTGTGTTTATACCATCTTTTTTCTGTTGTTATTCCATAGTGTTGGCATAGTTTCCAGTGTATATAGGTCCCAGCTCTGTCGTGTCTGTGAATATATTCCTTCTTAGCCAGGACTGGGCAGCCAGAGATAATATGATTTATTGTTTCTTGTCCATCTCCACATATTCTGCAGTTACTTGTTATATTTCTTTTCATTATGTGTTTTTTGTAATTTCTGGTGGGGAGGCTTTGGTCTTGTGCAGCAATTAAAAATCCTTCAGTCTCTGCTTTGAGTCCTGAGCTTCTCAGCCATTGCTGGGATTTTTCTCTGTCTATTTCTTTCGCATTTAGTTTAGCCCAGTATTTACCATGTAGGGGCTTTTCTTGCCATCGTTTTATCATGGTCCGTTGCTGTTCTAGTTTTAGTTTGGATTTCATTTGTTTTATAGCTTTTGTTGTTTCTTCTTCTTCTTCTTCTTCTTCTTCTTCTTCTTCTTCTTCTTCTTCTTCTTCTTCTTCTTCTTCTTCTTCTTCTTCTTCTTCTTCTTCTTCTTCTTCTTCTTCCTCTTCTTCTTCTTCTTCTTCTTCTTCTTCGTATTTGTTAGGTAGATTGATTTCTTGTTTGTATTTGTCAGCTTCCTTAAATACTGAAAACAGTTTTTTGTTTTGCTCGTGTTTTGTGGCTATTTGTATTAGTTTCCCTTGCTTCTGGAGTAGGTATTTTTGCAGTCCTATGGTGGTTATTTTATAATAGTTTTCTAGCTGTATAAGACCCCTGCCACCTTCTGTGCGTTGTATATATAGCCTTTCTATGTCAGATTTTGGGTGGTGCATCCTATAACCTGTCATTATTTTTCTTGTTTTCCTGTCTATTTTACATAGTTCGTTTAGTGTCCAGTTAAGGATGTTGTAGCTGTAGCTTATAACTGGGACAGCTAAAGTGTTGATACCCATTATCTTGTTTTTAGCATTGAGCTCTGTTTTTAGTATTGATCTAACTCGTCTATAGTACTCTTTCTTTATTTTTTCTTTCATTTGTGTATGTTGTATCCTATCTAGTTCATTGACTCCTAAATACTTATATGGTTGGTTTTCGTCTAGTTCTCTTATTTCATTGGCTTTATCTAGTGTTATATTGCTACTTTTAACTAATTTTCCTCTTTTCAGGGTTGCTTTGGCACATTTTTCTAATCCGAATTTCATTTCTATTTCCTTGGTAAAGCCGTGTACTGTCTGTAGTAGTGTTTATTATTATTATTATTATTATTATTATTATTATTATTATTATTATTATTATTATTATTATTATTATTATTATTGTTCAGTAGTTTTATTTTTATAACGTGCTTTCACTTCACTACCGATCGCAGCTCTGTGCGCCTTGGGTATGTGCTGTGGTTTGCTGTGGTCCTCTTATGTTTACTGTATTGAAAGTGTTTTGCGTAGAATGTGTGCAGTACCCAGTAGTGTAATTTTCTGTATGTTATATATATTTGTAAGTCCTGGTATTTTTGTTATGTATTTGTCTGAATATTTATTATTATTATTATTATTATTATTATTATTATTATTATTATTATTATTATTATTATTATTAATCATGGTGTTCTCAGATGTTTTAGATTCAGAATCAATGTCCTTGATACTGGCTCAGAACCAGTTTTCTTAGACATCGAGGACCTTAGAAAATTACTATTTGTAAATCTCACAACGAGAAATATTCAGCAACAGTACTTTGGAGTAAAGATTGTTTGCCAACATAATATGGCAGTCCTGGTTTAGGACGAATGTTGCTGTAATTTAGCCCCAGGAGACATCGTCTCCAGCTGGCTATACGACACGATCTGTGTCCTTATATTTTTGATCAAGGGAATCTTGTTTTGAGCTGAGTGGGGATGCTAGATTCCCTTATTCGAAAATATAAGGACACAGATCGTGTCGTATAGCCAGCTGGAGACGATGTCTCCTGGGTCTAAATTACAGCAACATTCGTCCTAAACCAGGACTGCCATATTATGTTGGCAAACAATCAAGGGCCTTTCTTACAAGCGTTGTCATTCCTAAGGGAGAAGATTTTTGAATAGGTGCAACTCTCGTAGTTAAACCAATTTCAATAAGGGAACTGTTAAGTCTGTTGGTGACGGTACCTAGAGCACGTAGAATAGCTAGGATTACTTTTGTGCAAACCCTCCACAGTCATCGTATTTCTTAGGTCAAAAACTGGTATTTTCCTATTTTCTGTTCTTTGGCCGCTACATTCCTGACCACAAATATACCTACATCTATGATGATGCAATTTTTTTTCCTTTGTCCAGTACCATAATTTCTGGTGGTCTGGAATAAATTTCGCGACCAGTCTGTACATTAAAATCCCACAAAACCTTAGACTGGTTCTTCTCTATTACATTTTCTGGTTGATGTTCGTACCATTTCCTTCCTACTTCAAATATTCTTTGCTGTAATTTGCCAGAGTTTAGTGCAATAGCCACACAGTAATGTCTGCATTTATATTCCTTCTGTGCCAAAAGTCTAGAAGAATTTATTACTTGCATAAACAGATTCCTCATTCTCAATACATACTTTGTAATTTGCACTTTCTGTGGATTTTTCTATTTTTCTATTTTCTCTATGACTGGCTTTGAGTAGCTCGTTTCGTTCTTAATATCTCCACTCTTCATCTATAACCAAGACTCGGCAGAATCGTTAGCCTGTCGGGCAAAATGCTTATCAGCATTTCGTCAGTCTTTACATTCCGAGTTCAAATTCCACCAAGGTCGACTTTTGTGTTTCATCCTTTCGGGGTCGGTAGAATGAGTGCCATTTGAGTATTGGGGTCTATGCAATCGCCTGTCCCCTTCTCCCAAAATTTCAGGACTTGTGCCTATACTAAAAATTATTATAACTACTACTACTACTACTACTGCTGCTGCTGCTGCTGATGTTTCTGCTGCTATTGCTGTTGTTGTTGTTATTATTATTCAGCATTGGGCTCGATATCTTGCAAAAGTTGTTCTGGCTTTTTATATTCTGAATTCAAATCCTGATGAGGTGAACTTTGCCATCCATTATTCAAGAGTCAATACAATAAAGTACCACTGGAATAAATGGCCAACTTTATCGGTTAATATCGTCCAGAAATTTCTTGCGCCTATATAAGAAAATATTATTCATTCAGATGTGTTTGGCCTAGATCTATTACTGCAGTGGATATTACCAATTGAAATTGCATGAAAAAAAATGTGGTTTCATTATTCTTCGGGAGTAGGTAAGTAATACCTCTTGCTAACCAATCAGGTGTTTTCGTAGGATCTCTCATAATTCCTTTGAATAAACTTTTCGTGTGCGCACGGGAGCGGTGGGGAGCCAGAAATTTGGCACCCTATCATTTCCAGGAGATTTTCTCTTACAAGTCTTTGTGAGTGTCATCCTTAGGTCTGCTATTGTGATGTCTTCCCATGCTTGTTCTGGTAAGTTTTGGTAGGATTCTTCTGTGCGTCTAACCCAGTCTGCATTTTCATTGAAAGCCTTTTCATCACTCCAGATAACTTTTCAGGAGTTTTTCGACTTCTTCCATGGCAGGAGCGTGTTCTTCAACGGTTATTTTCTCCTTCCCTATTTCTCTGTAGCATGTTTTCGCATTGGATGTGAACAGCTTATTCAAGGTGGCGAGCTGGCAGAATTGTTATCACGCTGGACGAAATGCTTAGCGGAATTTCGCCCGTCGCCACGTTCTGAGTTCGAATTTCACCGAGGTCGACTTTACCTTTCATCTTTTCGGGGTCGATAAATTAAGTACCAGTTGAGTACTGGGGTCGATGTAATCGACTATCCCCCTCACCCAAATTTCAGGCCTTGTGCCTATAATAGAAGGGATTATCATTATTATTGAGGCGGCGAGTTGGTAGAATCGTTAGCTCGGCGGGCAAAATGCTTAGCGGCATTTTGTCTATCTTTACGTTCAAATTCCACGGAGGTCGTCTTTGCCTTTCATCCTTTCGGGGTCGGTGAAATAAGTACGAGCAAAGCACTGGGGTCAATGAAATCGACTTACCCCTCCCCAACCCAAATTTCAGAATTATTGTTATTATTGCAAGTTTGCTTTATTTATATATTCGGAATTGCAAATTGTTAAAATTTTGTTACAAACCGTCTTGTTAATTCAACCAAAATCCCAAGGGACTGGTTGGTTTCTTTCTTTCTTGTCCCTTTGGGGCTCAGATTTATTTGAAAAATCTTTAAATTTTGTTTTGAAGAAACGCTTTTCTTACAAACATGTAGTTAGCTTCCATAGCCAATATAAAAAAGACAGGTGCAATACGTATCAAGATTTCACCAGTTCACCTGCTCATGAAAAGCAAGGATGTCTTCCATCGTTGAAAGTTTTAAAAAGCAATTGCACCATTGCTATTGTGGCGAACGACAGTAGTAACAACAACAAGAGCCACAACAGCTACTGTTGCTGCTGCCGTTAATTTGGCTGCTGCCGCTACTACTACATTATTGTTGTTGGCACTCCGTCGCTTACGACGTCGAGGGTTCCAGTTGATCCGATCAACGGAACAGCCTGCTCGTGAAATTAACGTACAAGTGGCTGAGCACTCCACACAGACACGTGTACCCTTAACGTAGTTCTCGGGGATATTCAGCGTGACACAATGTGACAAGGCTGACCCTTTGAATTACAGGTACAACAGAAACAGGAAGTAAGAGTGAGAGAAAGTTGTGGTGATAGAGTACAGCAGGGTTCGCCACCATCCCCTGCCGGAGCCTTGTGGAGCTTTTTAGGTGTTTTCGCTCAATAAACACTCACAACGCCCGGTCTGGGGCGATCCTATGACAGTGAGTCCGCTGCCCTAACCACTGGGCCATTGCGCCTCCACACTACTACATTAACAAAAGCATCAATATTATCAGCATCAGTAACAATAGCAAAGACAACAGAGGTAGTAGCAACGATAGTAACAGTAACAACAGCTTACAAAACACAGTAGCAACAGCAACTCGAATGATAGTAACAAACAAAGACAGCAAAACAAAAACAATATCATCACCACCAACAACAAACTGTTTCTTTCGCGAGAGTGGTTTTCACGAGAGAGTCACACCACTTCTCTCTTGAAGACAAGCGGAAGAGTGAGTTAAGGTGAATACGGCTAGTGCTAGAAAGACGATAATTTATTACTGCATATCGTTAGCATTTAGCTGGGCCATATCCGGCCAAAATATTCTGGCTCTTTTGTGCTCAAACTGGCCAGATCCAGTCTCTCATCTGCTCTATAATGTCATTCTAAAGGTATGCAACCACATCATTGAAATCTTCAGGCTTTAAGATAATGCATAATTAATTGAACACAACGAGAACAAATAAGAATTACATTTGGCAAAGTAATCTTCATGCTGTGAAGGATTAAAAGAAAGCGTAGCTGTATGATTAAGTCGTTTGCTTCCCAATCACACAATAACGGGTTCGAGGCTCCTGCGAGGCATCTTCGGATAACATTTTCTGCCAAAGTTTCACGTAAACCTAAACCTTGCAAATGATGTTGATTATGCGGAAATTATACGGAAGTCTGGTTGGTTGGTTTGTCTATGTTCTTAAATAGTACGTAGACGATTGCCTAGTTTAGTACAACAACGTGAACTTCAATATATTGAAGTTTTTCTTCCCGCTGCAGCAACTATGGAAGAGTCAAGGAAGGCCTTCAACCAAAATACAAAATGGCGCCGTTGTTCCCGTTCTTCCTTTAACTAAACCAAATCATTCCAACTAAAAAAAAAGAAAAGAAAAAGAAAAGCCAAAAATTCCAAACGATGTCGAACCTGGAAGTTGGAGGTCATAGAAATCCCGTTAACTGGTAGCTTAATATTTCCTTCGCTACAACGATCACCCCAAGTATTTCAGTAACACCCTAAATTGTGTAATATTATCTCAAGAGTATATTATAAACGGATCAGTGATCCGACATCTAAGGTTAAAGTGAGGTTTACATTGGATCATTTTAGCTTCTTTTTTTTTATTACTGCATTTGTTTTCTAATACGCGTTAGTGTGTGTATGTGTGTGTATAAGTGTGTGTGTATGTGTGTTAGCAGGACAGCAAGATAATGTTAGGGATTGGAGCAGAGGAAAACAAAAGAACAGAGAATGAAAGGGAGAGAGGGCAAGATATATATATATATATATATATATATATATATATATATATATATGGAGAGAGAGAGAGAGAGAGAGAGAGAAAGAGAGAGAGAGAGAGAGAAAGAGAGGGAGAGAAAGAGCGACATCGTGTTTTAAACAAACTCATGATACATGAAACTAATTTTTTTTTCTTTTACGGTTACGCACATGCATATACATTCATACTCCATACAGGCACACTAACCTATGCACACACACACTCTCTCTCTCACATACATCATATACGTACATGCACACGTTTATCTATCTATCTATCTATCTATCTATCTATCTATCTATCTATCTATCTATCTATGCATACAAACATATTCATAAGTAAATGCATACAAACATATATATATACATACGCACAGACATATACACGTGTAAATATATTCGCCCAAAGATGATGATTCACTCTGTCGTTACTTGGAATATCTCACTTTTGAGTGTTCCTTCATGTAATGAGCACCCTAGTTCCTATGTACCCATACATACATACATACATACATACATATATGGATATATGTATATATATATGTGTGTGTGAGTGTATATATATATATGTATATATATATATATATATATATATATATATATATATATATATATATATATACATATATAGATCTGAAAATGAGAGTTGAGAGTGTGCGTATAATTGGTGGTGTTTGTGAAAACGATATGAGAAGAATCAGAGAGAAATATATAGGGGAGGGAAGGAGAGAGAGAAAGGGGGGAAAGGCGACTTTGTGTGTGTGTGTGTGTGTGTGTGTGTGTGTGTGCTAAAGTATGGGTGAAAATGAGTGTTTAGCAGTCAAAGAGAAGGAATTTCTTCTTCCTGATTAAGTATTTCAACAGCATAAAGAAAAGGATGTAAACAAAACAAAAACTCCCCACCCCACATAAAATGACAATGTTTTAATTAAACATTCTAACTTGTAGAATTAATCTCGTGGGAACAGAATAGATGATGAAAATAAAATAAAAGACAGATATAAATAAAAAGGTAAAACATTTTTACTCAGATAAGATAATCATATACTGTGATGTTAAGGTAGTGGTAATGGTGGTGGTAGTGGTGATGGTGGTGGTGGTGGTGTTGGTGGTGGTGATGGTTTCGGCGATGATGCTGGGTGGGATTAGATTTTTGAGGTAAAAGTGTAATAGATTTCTAGAAGCATATCTCTTTCCGGGGCGTTTTCTTGTATATACATATATCTGTCTCAACATAAAGGTTCCACTGGAATGGCTTTATATTGCGTTCCCTAAGCCCTTTTTTTAAAAAAAAAACTCTGATCCTCCTTTATTTTTTATGTGCAGGGATAGTAAATAAAAAATCATTTTCATGAAATTGCCTATTTTGGGCTTCTTAACCAGAAATTATTCCACGTAAGTTATTCCATTTAGATAGTAGCGATTCGCTCTGTTATGTTCTGAACTGCTCTGGAAGGCAATGATGTCATTGTAAACTCCTAAAGAAGATGTCTTTGAACTGTGATTTTCAGTTCATTTTTCTTCCATTGTTATTTTCATGAAATTTATTCTTCCGCCTTCATTTAACTCGTGTCACTAGACTCCTACATGCTCGATTTTATAGTCTCTCCTATTCTCACTCTTCAGACCCCACGCATATGAGAACCTCTAATTGTTCCTCACGAGAACGTCGATCGTCTGGAATTTCCATCTCTACTCATCCCACGTTTGTTTATGTTGTTGTCAACGTACAACTGTTCAAGAGAATTATCAACCGCGTCCACCATAACAGTCTTGAAGGACCTGTAAAGACGATAGGCACAGTCTACTTCACCCACACAGTAAAATGGAACGAGTGAATCTACATGTTTGACATTATACCGACATAAGCTTTTGATTTATCGTTAGTCGTAACTAAACATTAGTACAAGGTATACATAGCCATGCAATTAGATTTTAGGGAGAGTCAGTTGCTGGGGTGAAGGCAGTTGCACAGGTAGTTTTTGTTAGTTAATAATGATTTGTTATGTTTATTGAATTTAGATGTGTTATAGTATGCTAAGTAAAGGTGACTATATAGGGTTGTTGGATAAGAAAGTCTGATAAATCTGATTGAATGTATAGTTTAAGAATACTTTTTAAAAAACTAATAGAAGACATTACCAGGTTATATTTCTTTTCAACTATCGTATTTGGGCAGGTTATAGATTTGTTATTTAATACTTTTTATCTCTAAAGTCCCTTCTGACTAAGTAACATTAGCATGAGCTTGTAAAGATCGTTCATTAGCCGAAAGTGGGAAAGCCTAAATAAGATATTCGGGAGAAGATTCTTAGTAACATGTCTAGGGTAGTTAGAATGTCTATGGATGTAATTTACTGTTTAGAATGATACGAGTAACAAAAATAATGGTAAAAATTCAGAGTAAAATTTAGGTCACTTTTATAAGATGAAACAGTGGCTATAGTTTAAAACTATTGACATATCCAGATATATATCCCTACAGCTAACTGTGGTGATCAGATGTTCGTACTTACATATATTCTTTGCGCTTACTTATTTCCTATGAGTCAAAAGATTTAAATACAGAAAAGTCACATGCTTTTTTTATATACCAAACCTTCTGATATATTTCTAACCAGAAACACATTACAGGGACTTGTCTTGTCAACGTTAGCGTCAAATAGGATGTACAATTATCCAATTATACACACATATACTCGGATATATATATATATATATATATATATATATATATATATATATATATATATATATATATTTACGTAGATATATATTTGTTTGTATATATATATAAATGTATGTGTATATATATATATATATATATATATATATATATATATATATATATATATATATATATAAATATGAATGTATATATATATGTACACATACATATATATATATATAGAGAGAGAGAGGGAGAGATGTGTGTATGGGTGTTGTGCGTGTGTGTGTGTGTGTGTGGTGTGTGTGTGTGCATGTATGTGTGTGAGTGTGTATGTGTGTGTTTGCGTGTGCGTGCGTATGCGCATGTGCTACACATGCATACCACCCACTGAAATTTCAAGATTTTAAAACTAACCGCTCAAAGTCCAACCAAGAACTAATGTAACAATTTTAATTCATTACACATACATACACACACATACATACACACACACATATACTTATATATATATATATATATATATATATATATATATATATATATATATATATATATATATATATATATATATATGTATATATATATATATATGTGTGTGTGTGTGTATATGTATATGTGTGTAGGTGTAGGTGTGTGTAATGATTGCCACGTTTTGTACCGCTTTTCAACAATGGTTTTCTCGCAACTATTCCAAGATCTCTTTAAAGTTATCAATTTAAGTATCACTCTACTTCATTCACCCCAACCCTTTTTTCCCCCCGTCCCGCTTCTTCTTATTTAAATTTACAAAGCGTATTTTGTCATCTTTCCACTCGACAAGTCAACCCTGCTTATCATCACCACTGAAAATATACCCCAACAAACACCACCGTCACCACCACCATCTCCACCACCACCACCACCACCACCACCACAATCAGCAGTGATAACAACTATGAACAGCAATAATAATAATAATAATAATAATAATAATAATAATAATAATAATGATAATAATAATGATAATAAAAGAGCAAATGGTAGTAATGATAATAATAAAAATAACAATGGCGATAGAAAAATTAGGAAACAGCAGTTATTACTCAAATTACCCAGTTACATTAATGTGTTCTATATTCCACCAAAATGGGAAATGCCAGCTGAAGAATAAACATACAAACACAATGAATTTTGAGAAGGGTGATTGGTGGTGTGGTAAGAAGGAAAGAATACTGTGACTATCTATCTATCTATCTATCTATCTATCTATCTATCTATCTATCTGGACGGACGGTAGGCGTGTCGGCTCCGTAAGTTTTGCCTTTTTATGTTTTAAAAAGTTTCTTTGTAAAGTTTATTTTTATATAGAAAGTTGTATAACAACTTATAGACTCTCTGGTGCAAGATTTTTGCAACGGAAATCTGCCCTGTGTGGCACATTTCCAGGATTTAAAAATCAATTTCGGCTTTCTAGCCATTTTTATTTTGAGACGATGGCGTCTTGTAGCCATGAAAAGTTTCGTGAAACGAACGCTGAATTTTGCAGTGTTTCGTTCGAAAAAGAATTTCATAGTCTTCCTTCCTCACAGTTAAACAAGAGAATGGAGAAAAAGAAAAAAGAATTTACACACACAAATTCAAGTGTTAACACCGCCATCACCACCACCAACAACAAAAACAAAATTGTAACCAAGGTTACAAAACAGAACATAGACAATGTCTCCAAAGAAGCTGACGTCAACACCAATTCTGGTGACGACATCATTACCACCACCACCACCACCACCAACAACGACAACAACAACAACAACAGCAGCAGCAGCAGCAACAGTTCAACTCAACCTTTGCTCTCTTCACCAGCAGCAAGCGAAAGAGAGGAAGGAAAAAGCCACAACACCACTGACACAGTCACAAATACCACATCTGCCACTAATACCAGTGCCAGCACCAGCAACAACAATAACAACAATAACAAAAACAAAAACTTTGCTGAAGCTTTGAAGCAAAGTGAAACTGTTGTGTCCTACACGACAAAGGAAATTATAGAAACGAGGAAGTTGATTACCAAAGAAAGCGGTGAAGTACATTTGAACATACCACAACACATATTAGAGGAAACAAGTAGGAAAACAATGATTTATAAAATAATAAACACTAAAAGTAGAAGGCCGGAACAGGCCAGTATAGACAAGATCGAAAGATGCTTGAGATCAATTTGGGATAAAAAATCTTATATTACTTATTATAGATTTGCACAAGCACAGGTGATTTTTCGAAATGAAGAGTTGGCGAAGACGTATTCAACGCTAACTCTTCACACACCTGAAATAACAATGTTACCCAGTTACCTTGGCCAAAAGGTAACAAAGGTAACAATAAAGCACGCACCTCCAACAATCGACACACTATGGTTGATATCGGCCATATGTGTTGATATGGACAACATTAACATACTGAAAATAAACGTTGGAGAAAGCAATTGGACGGGAAAAAACATACAAATCTTGTTTCACTCAAACAAGAAATCAAAAAAATCCCACCATACATCCGTTTGGCAGGAAGCCAAAAGTTACATATAGTGGTAGAGGGCAGGCGGCCTCGCTGTTACCTATGCAACAGCGAGGCACATCTGAAAAAGGACTGCCCTCTGGCCGCTAAACAAAAACAACAACAACAACAACAACAACAACAGAAGCAACTACCAAATACCCCCCAACAGAAAAACTTTACTACCAACACCACCAGCAACACAAAAAACAACAACAGAAATATCAGCATTAACCACAACAGAAAAGACAACAGAAACTGCAAAAACAGAAGAGAAAAAAAAAGAAACTTCCAAGACTGCCTCTCCCTCCCCCATATCACATACACCACACACAAATAACAAGCAGCCAACACCAACAAAAACAGCAACACAAACACTCACAGAAACATACACAGACGCACAAAATTTGCCGTTACCTCTTTCTGACTCCTCAGAACTCTCATCGGATGAAGAGAGTGGGGAGGAGTGGAAAATAGCTACGAAAGGAAGGAGGAAGCGCAGTAAGAAAACAACAAAACAAAAGGCAAACACAAACAAAGCAGGGAGATTCACATCTCCCGAAAATACTACTAACACCAATAGTAATATACAAAAGACAATGCTAACAACAATAGACAGTACAAACACAGAGTTGATGAATTACATCAACTCTAAAACAAACATCACAAATAACGACATCAAAACAAACACCCACCCACGCACAACACCGCCAAAACACATTAAAATTTATCATGTAACACCAGCATTACACAACAAAATAAAATCCCTCTACCCCAACTCGGAGGCGCAGCGGGGTAACAGACCCACCATCCGGTCTCTGGTAGACAAACAGGGGCGCGAATTGCTCGAGCCGAGCAAGATGTGCGAGGCGTTTCAGCGTCATTTTGCCCGACTGTTTGGGAGGAGTGGCGAGCGAGAAGGCAGGGTAGACTTCAGTGCCTACCTGCACAGCTTGCCACGACTCTCGGCAAGAGAGGCGGAGTGCTGCGTAGGGGTCATCACGGCGGAGGAGGTGAGGGACGCGATGGCGGGTTGCTCGACGGACAAATCTCCGGGTTTGGTGGTCTGCCCTACGAGCTTTACAACTGTATGCCAGACTTGTTTGGAGACGTCTTGGCGGCCGTGTACTGCAACTGGCAGCAGAACGGGAGAATTCCAGGTTTTGTGAGCCGAGGAGCGGTAACGCTGCTGAAGAAAGATCCAAACAAGAGGGACGCCATAGATAACTTTAGGCCCATCACTCTGCTCAATGCAGACTTGAAAATTTTGGCCAAGGTGTTAACCAAGCGGTTGGCGCTTGTCATCGAGAAACTGGTCGGCACGGCGCTGACGTGCGCCGTGCCGGGCCGGAGCATCCATGACAACCTCCATCTGATGCGCTACATCATAGAGAGGGTAGTTAAGGAACCTGGTATGGGTGGGGCCCTGATCAATTTGGATCAATCCAAAGCTTTCGATAGGGTAGACCATCGATACTTGGAGGCCGTCCTCGAAGCGGCCGGCTTCGGTCCCGTTTTCCGTGGCTGGATGGCTGCCTTGTACACGGGCATCCGTTCGGTTGTTCGCGTCAATGGACGTCTATCGGGACCATTCGACATTGCACGTTCGGTTCGTCAGGGATGCCCCCTGTCGCCGCTCCTGTACGTATTGACTCTCGAGCCACTACTGCGGAAGCTGGCGACGCTGAGGGGCATCCCGCGAGGACTGGGGTGCGGGACGAGCGTGTCGGCATACGCGGACGACGTCACCGTCATAGCGTCTAGCCACGAGCACATCGAGCTTGTCGGCGAGACTCTGAAAGACTACGAAGCGGTGACGGGAGCGAAAATCAACCGGGATAAGTCGGTGGGTTTGCTGCTCGGCACCTGGAGAAGCAAGCCCATACCGTCCGGCAGCGCCTCAGTAGTGGGACGCTGGACGGACGGTCCGGTCAAGTTGCTCGGAGTCTGGTTCGGTCCGGACCTGCAAACGGAGAAGAACTGGGACGAGATAACGAGTAGGGTGGCCACTCTCTGCCGGCAATGGTCCGAGAGGAAGCTGTCCCTAAAAGGTTGGGCGGAGGTGGCGAACGCGTACATCGCGTCCGTCATCGAATACCGCCTGACCGTCGTGCCTTGTCCCGATCGCGCCATCACCGAAATGGTGCGCATCCTCTTCCGCTTTTTGTGGAAAGGAAGCGTTCCGATGGTGAGGCGATCCGTTTGTTGCCAACACCCGCTGAAAGGAGGGCTGGGCATACCGTGGTTGATGATGCGCAGACATGCGCTGTGACTGCGACATCTCCGGCTCTACGTAGACGACGGTGAGCAGGTGTGGTCGCCGTTTGTGCGACGCGCTTTCCCGCAGCTCGTCTCCATGACCGAGCTGCAGTCGAGGCCGAGGAATGGTGAATGGCACCATGAGTGTCGCGTTGCTCTGCAACAACTTTGCCGTCCCGGATCGACCTTGAGCGGCTGCATCACAACGAAGTCATTCTATAGGGGATTAGTGGAGGGCAGGTACGACGACGATCTCGGGGCGAACCTGGTCGTCGACGAGGAATACCTGACCCGCCTGTTCAGGACGACTTTCGGGCCGGGACCTATGGACAACTTCCAGAGATCCCTGGCCTGGCAGTGTTACCGAGAAGCGCTACCCGTTCGGGATAAGCTCTATAGACACGGCTCGCGAAATGCGGGGCCGACCTGCCCGAGATGCGGTCAGAGCGACGAAACCGTTCTGCACGCACTCGTGCAGTGTCCAACCATTTCGGAGCTGTGGGCTTATGTCGAACGACTGCTGTCGCGTGTGGGACGAGTCGGTTTATCAACCGAGTCTATCGTCAATATCGTCACGCCTCCTTCCTTTAAACGGGAAGGAAGAGCTGTATTTATCGTACTTGTGGCTATGGCGAAAGAATGCATCTGGTGGACGCGTCTGAAAGGATTAGAGACAAATACTTTCCTCTCTGGTCAATCTCTCATCAACTTTTTCGAGTATCACTTGAAAAGGAAGGTGAGAGTAGAGAGGCAAGTGTTGTCTAGCAAATGTTTCGAAAAAAGATGGATACATGTAGCAAGAATGGCACGTATAAATGACGAAGTCACCATGACCATGATTCTATAAAACGTTTTAAAATTTTGTAAACAGAGAGTTACTTACGTTTCTTGCATAAATAAAAGAAATTTTATTTAACAAATTGTGACACTAAGGACCGAGGTTACCGTGGTCTTTTCGTAGGTTTTTCTTTCCACGGATAACCTCCCCATTTATTGGTAATTTTCTGTATTATTTCGTAATTTTTGTAAATACCCCAAACGTTTTACGATGTTTTTTTTTCATCGTTGTCCCCACTTTTGTTTGTCTTTTTTTTCTGCTTTGTTTTCGCCCCCCTCGAAAAGAAAAACTCTTCATTTGTATTTCGTCCCTTCTATGTTGAGCCCTGTGTGGCTAATAAAGAAACATATCTATCTATCATCTGCCTGCCTGCTCGTCTGTCTGTCTGTTTGTCTGATTGTCTGTCTGTTTGTCTGATTGTCTGTCTGTTTGTCTGATTGTCTGTCTGTCTGTCTTTTTGTCTGTCTGTCTGTCTGTCTGTCTGTCTGTCTATCTATCTATCTATCTATCTATCTATCTATCTATCTATCTATCTATCTGTGTGTGTGTGTGTATTTGGTGTTAAAAGAATTTTAGAAACTTTCGAGAAATTATTTATAGCTTTATGTGCTTCGAGATCCATTGTTCTCCCTCCAACCCCCCCCCCCCCAAAAAAAGAAAGAAATTCACATTCGTTTGAAAGCTTTTAAAGCTTTTATGACGTCAGCAATGAACGATTCTCGCTGGTAAGAATAAAGTTTCTAAAATGGAGATAAACATTCGAAGGACTGTTTTTAGTCTAGTAGTAGAACTGCTGTCAAGTCTCCAGGAGATGTGGGTTCGTGTTCCACGCACAACTTTCGACGTTTCGTATCCAGAAAGGTTTTCTACTATTAATTGTGCGCTTTAAGACGCACAGTAAAAAAATATAGATCCCACAACATATCTATCTATCTATCTATCTATCTATATATATCCATATGCATGTATACATGCATACACACCTATATATACACACATACAAATGAATTCAAACACGAAGAGAGAGAGAGAGTGAGAGAGAGAGAGACCCATACGATAGTATAGGTATTTCAGTACATTCATACAGACACGTATATACGTACATACATACATACAAACACACATAGATACATACATGCATACATGCTTATAACCATATCCATACATAAATGTATACATGCACACACATACACACACATACGTATATAAATACATGCACGAAGAATATATACATACACATGCACATACGCACGTATATATAGACACATATATTTCTGTACATACACTCATATACATACATATACATATATTTGAGATGATTTGGCCTACAGAAGACCCCAAAATGTATTTTTATGTTCCTATTTCCCTTTCATACTTTCTGCATTATATCCAATTTCTTGTATATCTCTCCTTCTCCAGAATAACTTCTAAAAAAATGAACTCTACCATTTCCTTCTATTGAAGCTTTTTTTTTATCTCGTCTCTGATGCTGGGATATCATTTATATCCTTGAAACAGCTGTAAGACCACCTTTCAATAGAAAGTCCTAGGAATATCAAATTGCCCTGGCTTTGTTATGTTATTTTATTTTATTTTACACGCACGCACGTATACACACACATACATATACATGCACACAAATATATACAATCAGATATACACCCACGTACCTACACATGCACACAGATGTAGATACACACGCATAAACAAGTACGTGCCTATACACACACAGAGACAAACACTGCCTACTGACTCACTCACAAGTATAAACATATAAACACACATATAAATGCATAGATATACAAAGTGAAACTTAAAATTTGGGTCGCAAGAAATGAATCTAAAAAAATATAAAACCAAAATGTAAATCACCCTCCATTACGCTCAAATGAAATAACGAGAGAAATTTCATATATAAGAAAAGCCTGAAACATGATCGTGGTTGCGCTGGTGATGGTATCATGATGGCGGTGTTGGTGCTGGTGCTGGTGTAGTGATGGTATAAACTGTGGCGATATTGGCAAGACGGTCAACACATCTAAATATTTTAGATTTATCGGGCCATTATCATCTGTAAACACTGCTTGATAAATTTGTTGAAAACTTCATCCAATTAAGAGATGAAGTTAGGGAAGAGGACAACAAAAGGTAAAAAATTAAAATATATCAGTTTAAATTACTGATTAAAAAAGATTGAAAAAGAACGGGAAAATATGCTATGAAAGAAGGAAAAGAAACCGAAAAACGATTCTAAAAAGGGAAAATTATAAAATATCTGCTGATGAAATTGTGAGGAAAGAAGTTAAGCTTGATAAAAACTAATTCCATGAATTCATCTGTATTATGTGTATGTGTGCATACATATATATGTGTGTATGTGTGTGTGTATTTGTATGCGTGTATGTATGTGTGTATATACGTATATATGTGTATATATTTGTGTGTGTATGTGTGTTTGTGTGCATATGTGTGTGTATGTGCATATGTTTGTTTGCATGTATGTATGTCTATATATGTAGATATATATGTGCATGTGTGTGTGTGTGTGTGTGTATGTGTGTGTGTGTGTGTGTGTTTGTGTGTCCCCACCATCGCCTGACAACCGATGTTGGTGTGTTTACGTCCCTGGAGCCTTAGCGGTTCGACAAAAGAGACCAATAGAATAAGTACTAGGCTTACTAAGAATAAGTCCTGGGGTCGATTTGTTTGACTAAAGGCGGTATTCCAGCATGGGCGCAGTCAAATGACTGAAACAAGTAAAAGAATAAAAGAATAAATAGATATATAAACGATGTTTTGTCAGTGAACAGGTCGCGGGTTCTAAGCGACGAAAATATTTTGACATAAATGAAATTTGAATTTTGAAGTAAATCTAACGGTTTTTTTTTGTGTTCTTAAATGGCTCATAAACATCTTCCACGCTGCAATTGTTTTTGTTTCAGCACACAATCTCAGATCAAGTCACTTGCTATGCAAGGACATCTCCGTAATATATATATACATACATATATATATATATATATATATATATATATATATATATTCTTTTTTTACTATACATGTATATGAATACACACACACACACACACACACACGCACACACGCACACATATGTATGTACGTGCGCACACAAGCACATGTATTTCATATTCTGTTGTACAAATGATGATTAACAAAACGTTAACGGCAAATATCGTGCTTTATTATAATGTTTTTATTAGGAGGGGAGGAATTTCAGCAGACAGTTCCAGTGGTATGAGTACGAACTCATGAACCAGACACGGTTGAAGGCAAGTGTTAGCTGGTATTCAATAAGAAAGTAATTACATTAAAGATAAAAAGAGCCAATATACTCACACACCTACACACACACAGACACACCTACACACACATACACACACACATGCACATGCGTACACAGTTAACTGTTCTATGCTTTTGTTTGAACTATAACGCAACAAGCACAATTGAGGGCAATATAAGCTCTGAATCTATTTAGGTTTGATGTAATTATTTTACAAAACTGACCCTACATACGGAAAGACTTACTTCCTACGTCTATCTATCTATCTATCTATCTATCTATCTATCTATCTATCTATCTGTCTGTCTGTCTGTCTGTCTGTCTGTCTGTCTGTCTGTCTGTCTGTCTGTCTGTCTGTCTGTCTGTCTGTCTGTCTGTCTGTCTGTCTGTCCGTCCGTCCGTCCGTCCGTCCGTCCGTCTGTCTGTCTATCTATCTATCTATCTATCTATCTATCTATCTATCTATCTATCTATCTATCTATCTATCTATCTATCTATCTGTCTATCTATCTATAGCCTTTTATCACTTTATCAATTTTTATTCTATGGCCTGTAGGTATGCAAGTGTGACCTATCAATGTTACTATGCCTCAAAATTAGTTTTGTAGGTATGATGGAGTTTAGTACCATATTCCTCTTATCATTTTATTACCGCGACGTAGGTTCTCAGGTTTTAGACAGAAAAATGTTTGAATGTTGCCGTAATATATTTGATGATCCATTCGATGTTCGACGTCAGGATATCGGAAGGTAATGGGTCATAGAACGACAAGTTATTAGAGCATTTTGTCATAACTCTGGATGGAGTACGTAGAGGGAAATATACTGTGACGTCGAGTTTGGAGAATGTCACAGTTCTCATTGTCAAAGTTTGATGCCAGTTCTTCTAAACTTCTAAACACACACACACATACACGCACACATACACGCACATATTCACATATATAACTATATATCTTTCCAGCCTGAAGACTCAGAGTTTTCAATTGTTCCAGTACTTCATCAGGTTGACCAACATACTTATAGAACCAGCAGAGATTCCTGTCTTCTTTTCCAGATAATCTCAGAAACCATCATGCCAATCGCTTGCGCATTGTTGTCTTTTTAATAATTTGAAGCGATGCATCATTTCTCATCTTTATCCCTATGTCATACACTTATTTTGACTCTAGGATTCTCTCCAGCTCCAGTGTATCCTAGTTGCAAAATGTAATCATTCTGCAGGCATTAAATTGCATGTTGTTTTCCTCAGTGCATTTGAATATTGCAATGAGATATTTCAGGACGTTTTGACGTCATCGGAGCTCTTGGTTGCCTTTCATATTTTGATATCATTAGCATAACTAATGAGAGTGACTGTTCGTATAACTTAGGTAAGCATCTTAAGCGATAATGTCCTCATTATGATTGAATGAATAATGTTGGCTGTTATAACTTGAATCCCGTCTAGTGAAAGGTCATGCAGCCATTTTTCTAGTTTTCGAACTAAGCTAAGATCATGTAGTTTGCGATAGATTATGCTGAAATCGTAATGTTGTGATCTATCATATTCACACTTGAATGACTGAGCGACCAAAGTTTCGTGGCGCAGAACACATTCACATTACCAGATGTTGGGAGTCAGAACAGAGAGAAAATATTTAAATACAATTTAAAATGACCTCTAGATGAAAATATTTAAATCTTCATTGGTCAGTATAGATCACATGACTTTTATAACTATCTAGTAAAATCATTTTTACATTCCATTCTCCATCAGTTCTTTCACAGCATATGGTAAGGTATACTGAACGTTGGCATCAGTTAGTCGGTATTCTGTAGAGCATAGCTTCCCAAAGTGGGCCATATTGCCCACCAGTGGGCGATTTCAACTTACAGGTGGGCGATGGGTGAATTTCTAGAAAATGGTGTGCGATTTGAGATTTTGGTGGGCGATGTGAACATTTTGTGGGTGACAAAGAATTTTTAGAAATTAATTCTGCATTTACTAGGCATGCCTAGAATAAGGATGCACTTTTATCGATTTGACTACTGAATATTCCAAACTGGTATAGTAATCCGTTTGAGGTCGATGCAGTCGATTGCGTTTGGTTTTTTTTTTTACACAGGTGGGTGATGGAGCATTTGTTGGCTGATAGGTAGGCGATATTGCAATTTGGCGCGAAAAGTTTGGGAAACACTACAGTGTAGAGTGTAACATTTCAGTGACAACAGTTATCGCGTACAGAGGTAACCAGTTTGCTGGTGTTGGGTTACATATGAATTTGTGCCTGCCAGAAGCCGTAATATCCCTGTAAACACCAGGGATCATATTCCCTGTACTTGTGCGTGTGTCAGCTAGGCTTAAGGTGGTATTTTCAGGTTAACAAAGGTTTGAAGTTAATGAACAGAGCGTATCTCTAATGAGAGTAATAGAATAGATCGGTTATTCTTTTGGTAGATTCTGCAAGATTGTGGAGTATAGCTACTTTCTCATGACGTCAGGATCAGCAAATACGAGTAAGGTAGACACTGACAAATATGCTTCGTGTAATATTGAAGAAGTCGATTTGATGGTCTTCGGATCAAGCAGGACTATGAGTTGAAGTTTGCCCTGCCCTTACACCTGAAGGAGTACATATATTACGTAGACCATCTTTTGAGGTGAGCTGAGCTGACCAATAGAGATTTAAAGTTTCCCACATAGGTGTTATGTTAAATTTCTTTTAAATTCTGTTCATTGTTACCCCAAAAATCTGATGATGTGGACGCGCTTTGTGTCAATGAAACTTTAAGTATTCTGGCGCTTAATCAGCTTCTTATTAAATATATATATATATAGGTGTGGATGTGTGGTAAGAAGTTTGCTTCCCAACCACATGGTTCTGAGTTCAGTCCCACTGCATGGCATCTCGGGCAAGCATCTTCTGCTATAGCCCCGGGTCGACCAAAGCCTTGTGAGTGGATTTAGTAGACGGAAACTGAAAGAAGCCCGTCGTGTATAAGAAGGATAAAAGAAGAATACAACTTTAAATGAATGCGTTGAATGGTACTGTCTTTCGTTTGTTCATCCATTTATATATATATATATATATATATATATATATATATATATATATATATATATATATATATATATATATATATATATATATAAACATAATTAAGGGATCAGCAAGCATTTAATTTGTAATAATATATATATATATATATATATATATATATATATATATATACGTGTATGTTATCTTCTTCTCTATCTCTTTTTAATTTAGAGTAAATTCTGACCGTCCGCTTTCTTGGTGGCAAAATTGTGAAGGAAGACATCTTAAGATGGTCTTGCAGATTCTTATAGTCCTAGAGATCACAATCATCTATAATGTATGGATTAAGGATTTGAGTTCTTTCTTCAAGAACTCAGGTTCAGCCATATCTTGCTCCAGACGGGTTCGTATGCATCCTGTTGCTCCAATGATAATAGGTATGAAACTCGAAGGGTATCTGGGGTAATGGATTTACCAACTCCTTATCAATGGTCCATAGATAATCTCCTTCTCTTGTATTTTTGTAACCACATTAGTTTCCAAAGGATAGCTTATTTCCACAACAGAACATATCATTTCCTTATGGTCCCACATAATATCTGAGCAGTTGTATTTTAATTTGGTGTCTGTTTTAATTTTTAAGTTCCACCAATATACTTTCGACACATCGGTTCCAATATAGTCAACTTCGTCTGTATGTGTTTTCATTTTTGTTACATGTTCCACCCCGCTCTGGTCACCGCATTTTGCCTCATGGAACGATAATAACTGGAAGCCATTCTCACGCAGTTGGCAATAATGTGGTTGATGCTTTCACACTTGGTCTTGCACAGCTTACATTTGTTGTCTGCCTGTTATGCTGTAGGTTCCTGGTGGGGATCTCTTCTTGAATTTCATGGAGGTAGCCCTCAAAGTCGGATGTCATAATCTTGTCGGTACTCTATGCCAAGCTTTTAACATGATCAATCTCTTCTATGATTTGCGTTTTTCGTGCCAAGTACCCATGTACTATCATCTCAGTGAACTACTCCATTTTATTTTATTTCGCTCTTTATGAATGTATGCATGTATGTATGTATGTATGTATGTATGTACACACACTCACTTATACGCATGCGCGCGTTCAGATGTATAATAGAATATTTAAAGAAAGTGAAACGTGTTAAGACAAAGAATTCTTACTTGAAAGAGAATAATTCTTTCTCATGCACGAATCTTTGTATTTGTAGGTTCATCTTTGTTTAAAAATGTAAGCATATATTCGACCTTCAATCGCAGGTGAACCAAGTAAAATAAATTGTATATACACTCATACACACACGTATCATATGCGCATATGTGTGACTGCGTGTGAGCAATTCTGAACACACACACACATACACCACACGCACTGACACACACACATGTATGTATGTATCGTATATATATATATATATATAAATAATTATGTGTGCTGTGTGTATGTATAATATATACACATGCATATATTTTACACATAATTCTACAAGTATTTATATATGTACACATGTACGGTTGCATGTATATGTGCTTGTAGTACTGATGCAGATAGCACAATTATGTGTGGAGATGAATAAAAACTGCACAAAGCTGACTCAGCTCACTTCGTTGTAAGTGGAATCCGAACTTCACATCTTATTTATTTATCACCATTTACTGTTACAGTTTATTTCTTCACCACTTCAATCCTACATTAGGGAACATTTCTCATTACGAAATACCAACTAGTTAAGTTTTTCTCTCTGTATCGGGAATCAATGGAAAGAAGTATTGCTAAGTTAGTCTTAACATATTTAATACAGGGGGTGGGGTTTTCTTAAAACGCTATGTTGTAATACAATGCACACACAAAGAAATATTGGTCTTTGATTCACATACATGAGAGATGAACCAAACGAAAGTATTTGGAAAATATTGGTATCAGATTTCGTTTGGTTAAAAAAAAATGTGCATGACTGTGTAGTTAAAATGCTCACTTTGCAACCATATGGTTTCGGTTTCAGCTCCACTTCAAGGTTCCTTGGGTAAGTGCTTTTTGTACAATAGCCTCTGGCCGACCAATGTCTTGTGAGTGAATTTGATAGATAAAATCTGTGAAAATCCGTCGTGTAATATGTATATATATATATATATATATATATAGAACAACAATCTTTTTGTGCATGATACAAAAGATTGTACAGCAGCTGGCCTAGCTACAAACATAGGCTTGGAACACACCCACCATCACACAAGGCCACCGTCGACAACAGATACAAGATGCTCACCACTATCCCCAATACAGACGTCACAAAAATATTTCTTCTAAATATAGGAGGACTGTTGCACGGCAACTGTAAATCAAAAGCCTCGTTCCTGAAAGACCTTGCTGCAAGCAATCAAACTTTATGCATAGCACTTGTGGAAACGCACCTTAGACCTGATGTAGGGGATGCAGAAATACACATACCACAGTATGATTTGAACTGAGTGCGCAGAGTGTCAAAACAAATACTGGAAGATATTCTGTTAACACTCTCATGATTTTGCCACCGACTGAGCCTAGCTACTCTGATATGACAGGGGAGGTGAATGAGTTCATATACGTGATGCAGATTTCTTTATGTTCGCCTAGCAGATGATAGTAAGTATTGTTGTTTTGGAAGACTAACGTTCAACCCAGGGACAAGGGAGAGTAACCATCAATAACATCACACATTGGAAGAAATGCTAATGCAGTGAAGCATTTGATTTTGTTAAATTCTGCGTCTGTTTGGTAGCGAGACTTTAAACCGATATCCGCAATGTGGCGATAGATATTCTTAGCCATATTTGTTGGAAATATATCACAGAAAGCATTGATAATTGCTTCCTTGAAATCAACCATTAAGGTTTCGGGCTCAATGATGGGTGAAAGTCCTTCAAAGCGCTAAAAAGCCTTTTGTACGTTACTTATGATTTAATAGGTAGCAAAACAAAAAGTCGTAGTGTGCTAATATTTCGTATGACAATATGTAACGTGAACAACTGATAATATATATCTGGGCTGCATTTAAAAGTACGATCACAAGCCCAATCCTTATTATTCTCATCTAACCTAGCTTGTGTGCCAAACACTAAAATTCTCTCCGGATTATCTGCACCACTAGTGTATAATAAAATCTTCAAAGCATTTTCAGGAAACCTGTATTCTTCAGGTATTATATTCCCACTTATTCCGGTTGGGATCGGGGGAGCTTGGCTTTTCTTTTACCTCTAACCTCTAATATTAGAGACAAATGCGATGACGTCAGCATCAGAAATTAGATGACATTTCTGCAATTAACGACCGTGTAAAAGTTTGTGAATTAGTGGCTAGTGATTTCAATTTCGCTTTTGCAATGTAAACTTTTGGTTTTGAAGTATGAGAAGGATGGCAATGCTTACTGAATGTTTTACATATAGATAAATTATCATTTCCCAGCACGGTTTACACTCTTGGTTTACATTCTCTATTTTCACATTTCCAATATATTTTTTCACCGTATTTTTGATCTATCCTATAAACAAAGTTAAGGCTATCAACTAATTTCCCACTGCCTCTGCTAGTTCCCACTTGGTAGACCATTGTAATGGGTTGGCTACCCCCACCCCCCAAAAAAATATTGTTGAATGAATAAAGAAATTTTAAATGAGTTAAGAAATTGCTTTACCCCTTCTTATTGGTTGAAACAATTATATACCAAAGAGGGACAATTCATCTTTTGTCTTGCGGCGAACTTTCCTACGGTCAAAATTCCTGAGGCGAATTTTCCTGCGGCAAACTTTCCAGTTACGAGCAGAATCGTTATAGCAAGCTGGACAAAATGCTTAACGGCATTTCTTCTCTGTCTTTACGTTCTGAGCTCAAATTCCGCTGAGGTCGACTTTGCTTTTCATCTATTTGGAGTCTATAAAATAAGTATCAGTTGAGCGCCAGGGTCGATACCATCGACTTCCCCATCCCTCAAATTTGCTGGTCTTGTGCCAGAATAAGAAGGGATTAATAGTAATCAGGATATCCGAATCTACTCTTGTAATAACTTGCTGTTTGAATGTTCTACTTCTTATTGCACATTTCCTTATGTAGTGCCATTGCTTGTTAAAAGATACAGGAGAAAGTGGTTCTCAAAGTGGAAGAACAGTACCAAATACAACACGGAGGTGAGTCCTTAGGAGACTGCCCTTTATGCTAACCTGTCTACACATCGCCACTGAGCTACTTACACAAGTTTTAATATTTGTTAGCAGCGAACTACAAAACATTCCTCTATAAGACACGGAAGTCCTACAAAAATCCAGGTTGTTGTTCTTTGTCTTCTGACTGAGCCATAATAATAACACTGTGTAACATGATTTTTGTACTTGGGTAGCATTGTTATTTCTTATTTGCTTACTTCTAGAAAGTACGAAAAATGGCTAATATTTCCTTCAAACTGCTTTTGTTATATTTATTCAACACATAGCTATGACGCTCCCCAACTACTCTTGCTCATGATCAGAGATGCACATATTGTCAGCTACTAAGGGACATGCTGAAACGGTTATGGTCAAGCAACTGACAAGCAAATCTGTGGTACTGAGCAGAATATTTGCTATTACGATATCTCTGCTTCAGAAAGTCTGTGCTGAATATGTCTGAAATGTAATAGGAAATATGTCAGTTTCAAAACATTGACGTCCAGGTCACAAAAGTCAAGTTTGAAGGAAATAGTAGTCATTTCCTTTGATTTCTAGAATAGAAATAAATAAGAAATAATACTCATTGACAAAAAAAAAAAAAAAAAAGCATTAAAATTTTACTTGACAGTGTAATCTAAGTTTTGTGTTTCGGGGGTTCGAATTCTGCTAATGTCAATTTAGCTTTTTATCTTTTCTGAAACATCAAAATAAGCAGATGCCATATCATGGAGTTAATCAACTACAACTTATGGTATGAGAATTTCAGTGTCACGGCTATACAAAAGTGATAAGCTCCCGACGAACTGAATGTGCGTCGCAGGTTCATCACGCGCATGCATCTACATCAAATTCAACAATCCTTTGTATGTGCAATTACTGACCTTATTTAGTTGTCCTTGGCAACGTACTAAGAATTTTTCTAAGCTGAGGATAACCCACACAAAGATATCAAGGATTAAGGAATACATTAATTTTTTTTCTAGGTGTTTTATATATTGTTTACTACTATCTGTATTATACTCTGAACTGACAGTCAAAAATGATACATTATTATGTCTTTTACACGAGTTTATTTTCGCACTTTAAAGATCTATCACATATCGTTTGCTGGTTGTTATTGTTGCTGTTAGTGGTCTAAACACAATTCAATCATAATTCGACCATAAGCAGCAGTTAAACAAAAAAAAAAAAATACAGAAAATAAATGTTGCGACATGAATTGCTTTTTTTTTAGGTGTTTAATGCTTCTGACTGGCACTATCGTTTGTCTGTTATAGAAGATATAAATAAAACGGTGAGGTTTAGCAGCAGCTAAAAAAGACTCGTGGGAGTACATCGAATATGAAGTAACAAAAGCTCACTCTGTGAATGGAAAACTGTGATGCCGTCTTTCAAATTTCTTGGTTCCAGCCATTTCAGGAATAGATGTCAGTCATCTCTCTGCGTTTGAGTAAATGCGTACCTGTAAGATAGTTTCGCCGATATTTCGAGTTTTCAAACTCATCTCCAACAGTTATTCTCGAACATTCTGCTGGTTTGTCTTGTAGAGAGATAATCTCTCACGGTGTACAAAAGAATTAGTCCCCCATGCTTGAATGAACATCATTGACCAAAACATATCGGACATAGGGTAACACTAAAATAAAATAAAGACAATAATAGCAACACCACCACCACCGACAACATGCACGAAGAACAACGAACAAGTAAACAATAAATATATATAAATATATAAAGGTATTCCTATTATTTCAGATACACATCTGGAATTAATCTTCGTGCTTTCTACTGTAACAAATGAAAGAAAAGAAAAAGAGAGAGAAAAAAATAGAGGCAAAACATTCCTTACAAACAAACAGAAAAAACAGGCTAAAATGAAAGGGAACATGTGAGAAAACATGAGTTTAAATAGTAAAATTCATGCAAGCATGAATAGTTCAAAACAAAACTACGAACAACAAAAATATACTGTATAAATGTCTTCGGTGCTAACTGCCAATAAAATATTACTTTCTTCCGGAAAGAAAGAAACATTTGTATTTCTTACTCTGTGTGTGTTTAAGCTTTTTCTGCTGGAGATTTTGTGGAAAGTTTTAAGTGAAACGATTTAGGCAGAGTAAGATCAGATTATATTCAAATCATTTCATGTAAAGTCAGACAATGCAGTTTGCCTTATTAACCAAATTTGTTTCACAGTGAAAGAAATCTCGGTGATTGAGAGAGATAGAGTGAGAGAGGGATAGATAGAGAGGGGGAGAGGGAGAGAGGGGGGAGACACAGATACAAATGGAAGGAGACTTAAAAAAAAAGCAAAACAGAAATCCCTGAGAAACCTGGATAAGTTTGTTACGCTTTTTCGCATTCCCCACTCAAATGTTTCAGGGTCTTGGAAGTTCGCTTAATTGGTAGACTTACTTCTCTTATTTTTTAAAAAATTTATTTGATGTATACGTGCGGGTATATATATGTATGTGCGTGTGTGTGTGTGTGTACGTGTGCCCGCGTCTGTGTGTGTGTGTGTCTGAGTCTGCGAGTGTGCGTGTGTGTGTGTGTTTGTGTGCACAAAATGCCAACTTCAGGTGACGCCTATTTTTCTCACACCATTTTCACTTCATTTCACTCAAAACTTTCTTTTTTTAATATACATACACACCCAAATACACACACACGCAGACACAAACACACACACACACACACACACAAACACTTACACATTATATATATAATGGTACATATACTTAAATATATGCAGATATGTGTGTATGCCGATAATTTTATATATATATATATATATATATATATATATATATATATATACATATATATTTTGGGACCAATAAGGCTTACACAGCACCTCAAAGACCATTTCTACCCTATTGACGCGACTCAGAAACAAACCAGGGCAAGTTACCCACTACAAATATGAGTCGGAGGCTCAGGAATGTGGGAACGCCATGATCTCAAGTTCAAGTAAAAAATCCACAAAATGTCCGATGCCATTCCATGCATATCTAGTTTTATATCAGAGCGACCTTCTCGTAGAGAGATGCTTAAACAAAAGCTGAGGGGTGCCTCACTCCCAGTGGTCTTCTAGCACTCCGAACACCAACCCGGAATTTCTGAGGGTCTGAGCTATTGCTACATAGTTAAACACAGAGACACACAGAGACACACACACACACACACACACACACACACACACACACACACACACACACACACACACACACACACAAACACACACACACACAAATATATATGTATGGGACCTGTGGAGGCATAATGGCCCAGTGGTTAGGGCAGCAGACTCGCGGTCGTAGTATCGCGGTTTCGACTCCCGGACCGGGAAAACATTTATAGCTCCATGAGTCTCCGACAGGGGGTGGTGGCGAGCCCTGCTGTTCTCTTTCACCACAACTTTCTTTTACTCTTACTCCCTGTTTCTGTTGTACCTGTATTTCAAAGGGCCAGCCTTGTCACACTCTGTGTCACACTGAATCTCCCCGAGAACTACGTTAAGGGTATACGTGTCTGTGGTGTCTTCAGCCACTTGCACATTAATTTCACGAGCAGGGTGTTCCGTTGATCGGATCAACTGGAACCCTCATCTTTGTAACTGAGAGAGTGCCACGTATGCATGGGATCTAGTTAAACTGATTCACAAAATCTGTATTTTTTAAAAGGAAGTAAAAAATCTGAATATCGGCTATATTAAAGTAGTTTTCTATTTGAAAATTGGTTATGAAACATGTGTAGTCGTTTTATTATCATTACTTTATTATCATTACTTTGCATTATATTATACTTATTTATTGTGCTTTTACTTATTAATCTTTCTATATGTGACAGTGGATTTTCATCGATGAGTTCATGAGCCTTGGTTCCTTTCCCTAAAACTATATATATATATATATATATATATATATATATATATATATATATATATATATATATATATATATATATATATATATACATATATATATATATATATATATATATATATACCAACATATATCTGCGTCTGAGTGCTATCAGATCAAGGATATTGCAAGATCAAGGCTTTAATTCTCGAACCGGACGATGCGTTGTATTCTTGCGGAAAACACTTTACTCACATTGCTAGAGTCCACTTAGCTGGAAAGGAGGAAATCTGCGAAAGAATGGTGTCTCGTTCGGGAGAAACGTCGTAATCATTTATGCGCCATGGAAACAGGGTGACTGGCTCTATGTGTCTTGGGAAACGACACAACAATTTAACGGGATATACAGACTTTGGGCGACTCACTGTCGGCAAAATAAAATGGAACGAATCATATGAAAAAGTCATAATATTCTTCAGGAGGACTGATGTTAGTCAAAGGTGAAGTGCATAACGTGTGTGTATGTGTGTGTATATATAGATGTCATTCTAGTAAAAACAAAATTCAGATGAAACTTGTACAGAAAACTGCATTTTCAAGACTCTGTTGTACAAATGCGCAATAAATTACACTTGTATTTCTTTATAAACTAGAAATCATGGGAAAATTGTGACACTAACGTGTTTCTGAATTCATGTAACCAGCATTTCAAAATTCAAATTCTTTTTTAATTTTGTGTACGAGGTCTTTTTTTTTTTGTGAAGTGCCAAGTTTTTAAAATATATAAAATATAAATAAAAGCATTTTTAAGGAAATTGCATTTCATGAAATGTTTCGTTTTATTTTGAAAGGATTTTAAAGCATATTCTTGCTTCTTTTCCCTTGGTCTTTTACTTGCTTTAACCACTGCTCGTTAGGTATGCCGGGACACCGCCTTGACGGGTTTAGTCGAACAAACGGCCCTCAGTACTTATTTTATTAAGCCGGGAAATTTTCTAACCCTTCTCTACTAAAACCGCTAGATTACGTAGATGTAAAGAAACCAACACCAGTTGTCAAGCGCTTGAGGGACATACACAAATACAAAGACAAACACACACACATAATACATATATAAATGTGTGTATATATAAATGTATACACACACACACACACACACACACACACACACACATATATTTAGATATACACACATATGTATTCTTTTACTTGTTTCACTCATTTAACTATGGCCATGTTGCAGCCTCGCCATTAGAGGGTTTTAGTCGATCAAATCGATCCCAGAACTTATTTCTTTAGCCTAATAGTCATTCTTTCGGTTTCTTTGCCGAACCGCTAAGTTAAGGGGACAGAAACATACCAACACCGGTTGTGAAGTAGTGATGGGATGACAAAGATAGATACAAATACACACACACACACACACGCGCTCACACGCGGGCACACACACACACACACACACACACACACACACACACACGTGTATATATGGGTGACGGATTGTCTCGTCGTGAACGGCAAATGAGGATTCAGTAAAACAAAGCAACAATCATGATCGTTGCACACGAATGTCTCTTGAGACCTGCTGGTGCCTTGCAAACCTTTTGGCAAATGGAACAAGTTGAGGACTCAGTTTGCTTGAGTGCTTGTAGATCAGCCATTATATGTTTTCTTGAGTGGACGGCAAGGCCTGCGTTGCTTCGTGACACAAAACCACAATGACAAGTAAGGTTTCCCGATGGTGGAGTCGACTTTGCTCAGATCTTTGAACTGAGGAGAAGCAGGAGTGGCAGCAGATCCTGTGTTCTGATGCTTTGTTTTCTCAGTAAGAAAAGGGCATGTTGCATCGCTTCATATTGTCTTTTAGTTTGTCTTTGAAGTGCGCGAGTGGCCTTCCAACTGGCCTTCCTGTTGGGAATTAGCCAAAGAGTTGCTTCGGAATCCTGATATCACTCATAAGTGAAAGATGACCTGACCATCTAAGTTGTATTTTGATGAAGATGGCATAAATACTTGCTGTTCGTAATTCAGCTGTTATGAATATGGTCACTCGGTTTTATGTTGGAGATAGTACGCAAGCATTGCATATGAAAAACGTCAAGCTGACTGATGTGCTTTCAGTGCAGTGTCTATATATACACACGATGGGCTTCGTTGAGGTTCCGTTTACCAAATCCACTCACAAGGCTTTGGTCGGCCCGAGGTTAAAATAAAAGACACTTGCCATGGGGCTGGGAAGCAAGGTTCTTACCGCGCAGCCACGCCTGCGCCTACATATAATCTTTAGAATCTTTAAATTGTTTCAGTTTCAAAGCTGCGGTCATGCTGGGGCACCACCGTTGACTGTGCTACACCATTATTTTGAAACCTCCTCTGATACGTGGCATTTGGTGAACGAGGGGGTTTGATGCTGTTGCCCTCATCTGTGTTTCCTACCGTGAGGTAGGCGAAGAGCTGTGGGCCCTTGAAACCCAAGGTGTTGCAGTATTTGGTCCTGTATTTTGATGGAGATGCTGGGATCTTTGGCACTATGCAGTGGCGCTCCGTTCTGTTGTTTGTGTAGCTTTCAACGCCAAAGTTTGGTACAAGGCCTTCCAAGATTTTCCAGATATATATCACTGCATATGTTTTCTGCCTTCGCTCTAGGGAGAAGAGTTTTAATTCTTTCAGTCTTTCGCAGTAGCTGATACGTTGCATTAAGATGATTTTCTTTGTTTAGCTTCGATGGATTGCTTCGAGTTCTGCTGTTAATTTTAAATTCTTTGTTTTCTGATTTGGAGCATAGACAAATAAGTCTTGCAAACTACCAACTCTGGAGCAACCCAACATAAAGTTAACCATGAGAAAAGCAAGCCTCAATTAAGTGCAAGCCAGTAGATTTCAAAGTCTGATCTTGAGCTTTATTAATAGACTTTGCGAAGCAAAGTCGCACTGGGAATAATTTTCGTTTGCTCTTAAATGGCATGTCTGTTGGTTTGATTGGAATTCTTGGAATGAAAACCTCTTCTCCAGAGGTACATCTAATGATGATGGTAGATTCTATCACATTAGGCGATAATGTCTTCACGATCAACCTTGTCCCATTGCATAATTTAGGAGGATCTAAATTTCTTAGAAGCATTATTAGGACTCCTACCTTCAGAAAAAGTTTATGTAGAAGAGTTCCAGGCAGCTCAAGAGAATTAAGGAACTCTGATGTGTAACGGACTGCTTGATTTTCATCAAGGACTGAACCAACTGATTTGTACTCCTCAATGACTTCTGGGATCTTATTCATTAATTCATGGTTAATCCTGCTACTGTCTCATTTCCTGGAACAAGAATTACTCTTTCACACAACCATTTATGTGAATTAGAGGGATTAAATGGAAAAATGAGTTACGTGAATATCTTCACAAGAGTGATTGAAATAAATGGCGATTGTGGAACGCCGCACCCACGCACACACAGACACAGACACACAGACACACAGACACATACACACACATACACACACACTCTCATTCTGTCTGTCTGTCTCACACACACACACTCACAGAGTATCAAACATCAGTGTGTGTGTGTGTGAGAGAGAGGGAGAGAGAGAGAGAGCGAGTGAAGGGGTGTGTTGTCACGTATGCGTGCATATATAAATATGCATACATCTTTTTTGTATGTGTGTGAGCGTGTGTGTGTGTGTGTGTGTGTGTGTGTGTGTGTGTGAGAGAGAGAGAGAGAGAGAGAGAGAGAGAGAGAGAGTAAGTGCCATTTAGACATCACTCTCTCTCTGACTAACACACACACGTGCGCACACACATACATACAAAAAGATGTATGTATATGTATTTCTGTATGTACGTATACATGAAAACACCCCCCTTCACTCACTCACACAGACACACACACACAAAAACACACATGCACATACATAAATGCATACAAACATACATAGAAAGACACACGTGTGCGCGTGTGACTGACTACAAATACATAGAGCTGAACACAGCGCGCAAAAAGTAAATAAATAAAAACTTTTTACGGAAATTAACGAAATATGCGGTTCAAGCGAAATTTGTGAACTTAGTAAATATTTCGTTTAGTAATTTATCGTAGTTGTTTGCAAATAGGGAATTAAAACTTGAAATGAAACATAAAAATAGTGAGTGAGGGATGTCGCAAATGAAAACGGAAAATTTCGCCGTCGCTACGTCAATACTGGAAGTTGACATTGAGAAACCTTTCTAAAGAAGTGAATCATGTATATATATATATATATATATATATATATATATATATATATATATATATATATATATATATATATATATATATATATAAAGCAATATTATTTACTTTTAATAAAAAAAAATAAATTGAAGAGCCTATTATGTATCCGAGGTTAAATTATTCATGCATCCCAAGTATGTAAGCAATTTGCGCAGCCGTTTTCGCGTGAAAAACGAATACACACACACGCACACGCACACGCACACACACACACACACACACACACACACACACACACACACACACACACACACACACACACACACACACACATCTCTTATATAAAATAGACTCACAGAGGTCTATTTTATATAAGATATATATACATGTGTATATGTATGTATATATATACTACATTTTAAAATGTATTGAATAGTTTATTGACTAGTGACCGTCTTGAGCGTTCGGTTAAGATGACTAAATAAATAGATAAACTCACACACACTCATACAGGGTCATATACAGACGCACCCATAAATATGCATATGATTATATACATATACATATATCTATCTATATATATATACATACATACTATATATATGTATATATATATATATATATATATATATATATATATATATATATATATATACACATACATACATATATATACACACACATGTATGATATTGGTGAAGAATTCACCAATAAAGAAATTAATGGCAGCGTAAAGTTGTAAAACAGAAAGGGTAACGTTTCGCCATAAATACATTAATATATTCTGCTGACAGCAATGTACTATTTGAAGGGATAACACACGGCTTTATATCTGATTTATCACACTCAACTTGAATTAAACTGTTACGAAAAATCTCGCGTGACTCTTCCAAAAATAAATATTGCCCAAAGCTAATATTTATTAACTAAGTGAATGTGAAGCATTCACAACTTGTATTCACCCGTTTACTTGCTTTATTTGTCTGTCTATTTATTTGTTATGATAACCATTTCGATATTTGTTGAAGTTGGAATCAAATTTTTGACAGTGTCAAGCACTAAATTTTATTCAAAACTGATCTATACGCTTTGAATAGAAATAAAAATTGATCTCTCCTTTCAGCAAAAGATTTTATTTTTCTGTACTGATAAAAGGAGTCAGTAGTTTAGAGCTTCGTTTAAACAAGTAAACAAAAATATCGAGCGATTATCAGAAAGATCGTATTCGGTTACAATAGGCAAAATGTTAGAATGCTTAGCTCTTAAAAGCCGAGTTCACATAGCGGCAATGTACCATAGATTAGTGTGTTTCTCTATTGGAAATAGCACTGTGAATGGGCAAATATTATGCTTGCCTTGTAATACTGTGATCAGTTTCTCTCGCAAAGAGTATTACTACTTAAAATTGC
The DNA here is from genome assembly GCF_046866305.1 of Octopus bimaculoides. Lineage (NCBI taxonomy): Eukaryota > Metazoa > Mollusca > Cephalopoda > Octopoda > Octopodidae > Octopus > Octopus bimaculoides. Next base: position 17,652,869 of record NC_142930.1, on the reverse strand, counting down.
AGAGTACAGAGTCGAATTTCGTCATTCGGTAATGATTAACTACATTGAAGGGGATTAAACATTTGTGTATCCTTTCCATCCTTTCCATTCAATAACAATTCTACACTTCTTGGAGTACTGCACTTTGTTTGGTCAATAGTTTCTTGGAGTTCCAACTTAATCTCGAATTTATTTTTAATCACGGAACTGCAGACTTTCTAACAAGGATTGTTTCGAGTGAGGAGGCTACATTTAAGTAAAATTGCTTAAGCGCCACAACTACACATATTACAGAGTAACGTCATGTGACTTTACCAGAAGTTACAGTAGAGTGCAGTTTATCGTCAAAAGTATTAATTGGACCATTGTTTTTTGACAGCACTATGACGAGTCACATTTATTCGAACTTGCTGCAATAATCTGTCAATCCAAGCATTCAAGAGAACTTCAAATATGTGCGTTTTATTTCTAGCAAAATGGAACACCCCGACAATGTCAAAATTGTAAGGGCTTACTTTAATGAGATTTTACCAAACAGAGGGATGAAGGATTTCAGTGAAATATCCTTTGCTTTCAGCAGACCTCACACCACTAGACATTTTAATGAGGTGCTTATAAGATAACTTCTCACTCGACGTATTGGAGGCAAACATTAAACGAGAACACGCATAAAATACCGTTTGCAATTCGATTGGTTCGCGTTATCAGCAGTGCCTGGACGAGAATGGTCATCAATTTGAAAACAGGCGTTCATAAAAAAATAAAATTCTGTCTGTTGATTCTATTAGATTTTGAAAATGAAATGTATTTTTAAGATATAATAAACACTGACTTCATAATCATTCAATGTGGTCGTACATTTTTGGGTACATCTTATGCATGCATATTCCCTACTCTTCATGTTATGTCAGTCTGCAGTCAAATGGTTCACTTTACACTGATTGATTGGTAATAATCCCCTATTTGCAATTCAGTTATAATTGAAGTAATGCTACTGCAAGCTTGTAATAAGACAAGAAGGGTTCAGTAGAGAACAATATACACTGAGAGTGTGAATGATCAGTTCAGGAAAAAATTGCAGCAGGCAGTTTGATAATTTTTACAGTTCTCTAATAGTTATATTTTCTGTAGTAAGCGTCGTACAGGAGAACAAATTTCATCACGAAGTACTGAACTACATACCGGTATGACGGAACCGCAAATAATTAAAACACTAGAAGTAATATGTTTGTAGCCACTAATTTTACATAAATAAGAAAAACCCTGTTCTATATTTAAGAGATGAAGAATTATTTACATTATTTACATTATTTACATTTGATGGATATTTGTCCTATCTTAACAAGCAAGATGAGGACAAATATCCATAAAATGTAAATAATGTAAAAAAATCCCTGTTATTACTTCCTTTGCAAAGGGATGGGAGTTTTAAAGATTTAAAAGATGTCTTGTGCTATTTAGTTACTCCTTTATACCTTCTGAGTTCAGATCCACCACAGATCCAGTTCACTATTTATAATTTTGGCATCGAAAAATTTATCGATCATTATAATTGCGATAATCTGCAAAACCTTCCTTCAGAATCGGTGGAGTTGTACTAACTTTAGAAGTCAGTGTTACTATATTTCCACGTTGTCCCCAAACCATCACAAAGATAATTCAGTTGCTTATTCCTTCAACACAATCTTAGTGGCAATCGATTACCTAACAAACGCCTTGGATAATTTGGATAAAATGAGGAAATTAAATTTAGTAATGGGAGATTATATGTAACAGATGATACGATCTACTCTGCAATTTCTTTCTATTCCAACTGAAACAACAACAATAAAACAAAAATTACTTTTACTCCTGAATTTGAAAGTATGAGCAGATCCAAAGCTAAACGGAGCCATTGTATATCTTGAACTATATACATAGACGCGCGTCATACCTGATCGACCTACCAACAACCTGTCCACCATAGGTGAATCAAAGGTGATTTGGGGTTATATAAAACAAGAAAACACTCTGAAGAGAACTGATTAGCATAGTGTATTACGAATAATGTCAGTTAATCATACCTAGGTTCAATTTTCGTATATGAAATAGTAATATAAAATACTCATGGACAAGCAATTGAACCAAAGACGGAAGCATATTGGATCATAAGACTGTTCAGTTGGGAATCATCTGGAGATAAGCAGCAAAAGTACCGTAGATGTTCAATAAAAATCATACCTCTTTATAAGGATATATATATATACATACATACATATATATATATATATATATATATATATATATATATATATATATATATATATATATATATATATATATATATATATATATATATATATATATATATATATATATGTATATGTAAATATATATAGCTCTATCTATCTATCTATCTATCTATCTATCTGTCTGTCTGTCTGTCTGCATATATGCATATATACCGCCTTATAAGGATATACACACACACACACACATATATATAGATACATGCATACATACACACACACACACACACACACACACACACACACACACACACACACACACACATATATATATATATATATATATATATATATATATCAATCATAGGGACACACAAATGTGCCTGCCTGCTAGAAATAAGAGTTAAAGTCCTCATTCAGATGAGAGCTTTGACTCTTATTTCTAGGAGTCAGGGACATTTGTGTACCCTTGTGGTTGATATAAATTTTAATTCTATCGCTATATAATGCTATTTTAGGCATGCAATCATTTGTATTATTGTTGGCGGTATTATCAACTATTTATATTACACTGGATAATACTGACAATAATAATATCAATATTCCTGAATATTTGCTCCTTATTGGTATATATATATATATAATACTCAGTGTCATACGAACAACTCATAAGTTCTACTATTTTTATATATATGTATACACATACACACACACGCAAAACGTGTATATTTAAGTATATGTAGGTTTGTCTCAGTTCATATATATATATATATATATATATATATATATATATATATATATATATATATATATATATATATATATATATATATATATATATTATTTCTCTTCCTGCTTGCTTCACATATGGTGAGACATGCTTACAAATTTTAACATAATTAACATCTGGAACCTGTGAGACTGACCAATTAAAAATGGTTTTTCTTTCTCTTACAACAAACCGAGAAAATAATAGAAACCAAAAAGAATATTTGTAAACTTTTCTTTTAGAAAAAAATATAAAGTTTGGGAGTTTTTGGAGTGTAGAAGTGTTATTAACGACAAATGTGAAATGATATGATCTTAGCTGGGAATTGAAACCATGTCATGGATTCTCTTTGATCCGATCTTATCGTCAAAGTTTAGTAGCTTTCATCATATGAATAAATAATTAAAAATGCGAGTCAATAGGTGACCCTCTACGTGGTAACGTGCCTTGTTATAAATAACAGCCAAATGTCCTCAGAATGTGTTGTAATCGTGGTGGTGACATTATGTCTTAAAATGCAGGTGTGCAACGCTTAGAACATCTTTGTAGCTCTCTTCTTGCAAGGACGGCTCCGTAATACGAAATTGAGGACCAACCAAAGCTAATATGGGACAGAAATTCTTGATGTGGCGTAGTGAAAGACATCTCTCTTGCACTCGTATATATGTATATACATGGATACATACATACATACATACATACATACATACATACATATATACATATATACATACATAATGTGCATGAATGTATGTGTGTGTGTGTTAGAGAGAGAAACAGAGAGAGAGAGAGAGAGTGATATCTAAGTGGCACTCACATACTCTCTCTCTCTCTCACACACTCTCTCTCTTTCTCACACACTCTCTCTCTTTCTCACACACTCTCTCTCTTTCTCACACACTCTCTCTCTTTCTCACACACATACAAAAAACATGTTTGGCTTGCAAGGGGGATACACAAAGTATTCATATTTCCTTTGCTTATGGGACAGCAGAGCTGATGATGATCATTACAAGAGAGTACATTGGCCCCCATGAGTGGAACTGCAGCCAGGAACGTTAAATATTCTCAAATAGCCTCCAGTAGATTCCAACAAAATCTTATTACCCCCACTTCACATCAAACTCGGATTGGTAAAACAGTTTGTGATGGCCTTAAATTTTAGAGGAGAAGCTTTTCAAGAAGTTTGTCTTATCTGAGGCTAAGATCAAGGGTGCAAGGGTGGAATATTTGTCGGGCCCCAAGTAAATGCAATGTTAAAGTGAAGAAACTGGAAAAAGCGATGACAAAAGTTGAAAAAGAAGCTCGATGTGCATTTCGTGATGTAGTTCGTGGATTCTTAGGAAATCACAAGAATCTTAATTAAAAACAACTGGTAGCAAAGCTTATTGAAATTTTCAAGAAAATGGGTTGTCGTATGTCCTTAAAGGTTCATTTTTTGCACTCTCACCTAGATTTTTTTCCCCGAAAACTTGGGTGATGCCAGTGAGAAGCATGGTGAGAGATTTCATCAGGACATCGCAACTATGGAAAGAAGATACCAAGGACGATGGGATACTGCTATGATGGGAGATTATATATGGTCTCTAATCAGAAGAGATGAAGGTATACACTCCAGAAAATCTCGATCGTCGAAGCACTTGTCATCTTAAGAAAAGAGTTATCAAGGCATTTACAGTGCAGAGTTTTATTATTTCTTTTTGTTCTAACTAATATTATATTTCCTAAATACCTTTCAATATATGAAAAAGTAGTAAATGTTGTGTAATTATCCTTACAATACGAGAATAGATTGAACCAACAAAGTGCTGTAGAGAAAAGTTACAAATACAACGAGCAAATATAAAATTAGGAATAAATAAATAAGTATCGATGTTACGTCAAAACGAATGTGATTTTTGAATTTAGTGGCAAAAATGTATATATGAACATTAAAAATACAAATATACAAATGAACAAAACATATGTTACGTTGTGTTATCTGTCCAGCTCCATGTGTTTTTACATGCATACTATAGAAGGAAGATATATTCTCCGTAACAATTACTATTACTGCGAAAGTATTTCAATGCTTGAGTAGACAATTGTTACTTAAATAAAAACGTAGATGGCTTCATTTTAATCGCCATAGCTTAATTTGCGTAAATAAACTAATTCCAGCTTGACAAAGCTCAGCGTAAACCTGCAAACGTGTTTCGCTGTTTATATATAGGACCGACACAGTTGCTACAGGATTGTAAAATACTATTAACCGAAGAAGCGTAATCACGCAGAGACACGTGTATTACAGTCCAATTACATCAGTCTAAGCCCAGCATGCTATTTTACCCACTTTGTATATAAAGAGAATATCTTCCCCAAGACAATTATTCCAATAATGAAAAGCTTACCACGATTGAGTGTAAAGATACGTGTTAAATATAAATATACTCACATATATTTCAACCTTCGCTCTTAGTGGGCTTAAAGTAATATATATATATATATATATATATATATATATATATATATATATATATATACATGCGTATTATAAAGCAGACACATACATGCTTGCGTGTGACTATGTCTGTAATATGTGTATGTGTGTGTGTGTGTGTGTATGTGTGTGTGCGTGTGTGTGTGTGCATGTATGTATGCTTATGCGTGTTTATCTATTGTATGTCTGCTGAAACAAATAGATTTACTTATGTTAAAAAAAAAAAAAGATGAACAAAGGAAAAAAAAACAAGTAACAAAAATTCCAAATAAAAGAACTGAAAATAATTAAAACCCCAGGAGCGCCATCACCACAACGACCACTACCAACAGCAACAACAACAATTGCAACAACAGAAATAAAACGAAATATTCGCAACAAAAAAATAGCAAAGAGAAGGAGGAAAACTAAGACAAACATAAAATTAAGCTCTATAGACATGCTTTCCTTATATAAAAATTGAAGAACGAAATAAATTCTGAAACAGAATCTGGAAGTAGTGTTCTCGTCTTTGTAGGCATATATTAATTGTTTCTTGTGTGAAATTGAGCCGAGTTGTGTTAAAGCTATCAATCAGTTACCAGATGGCGACCGGGCATATACATACATACATGCATACATACATACATACATACATACATACATACATACATATACTTATATATCTATATACATATATATATATATATATATATATATATATATATATATATATATATATATATATATATATATATATATATATATACATATAAATATACGTAGATATTTACACACATATATGTATATATATATATATATATATATATACATAGGTATATACACACATATATATATAGACAGCTATATATGTATATATGGTGTGTGTATATATATCCATATATATATATATATATATATACACTCATATATACATACAGACATATATACACACATGTATGTATGAATATATACACATGCGTACATATATATATATATATATATATATATATATATATATATATATATATATATAAAGAGATACAGTTATGTATGTTTGTGTTTATATATATATATAAATTCATATTCATATGTACATATACATACATGTACACACACACACACATACAAACACACACACACAAACATATATATATCCATACACATACATACACACACACACAAATACATAGTTTGACTTCGGTAACAATGGATTGAACCAGACTATCCATTTTACATGTAACAACATATCATTCACACTTGGCAGATTTGACTTCTGCTGATGGTTTTCTGATTTGCCTCCTCATTTGTTTTATTATTTGCTTCCATTATTTTTACTTTTCATTTCGTGTTGATTTTGGTTTTTCTTCAACCTTTTATATTTTGTTCGTGCCCATTCTGACCCCCCGAGTCAACCGCAGAGAATGAATCACAATGTATCTATGTGTGCGTGCGTGCGCGCGCTCGTTTGTGTGTGAACATATTGGTATCATGCGTATGTAACTATATAGGTATGCATGTATACATGCATATTCTTGTACTTGCTTCAGTCATTTGGCTGCGGCCATGCTGGAGTACCACCTTTAGTCGAACAAATCGACCCCAGGACTTATTCTTTGTAAGCCTAGTACTTATTCTATCGGTCCCTTTTTCTGAACCGCTAGGTTACAGAGACGTAAATACACCAGCATCGGTTGTCAAGTAATGTTGGGGGGACAAACACAGACACAGACACACACACACACACACACACACACACACACACACACACACACACACACACACACATACACACACACACACACACATACATACATATACATACATATACATATATACGACGGGCTTCCTTCAGTTTCCGTCTACCAAATCCACTCATAAGGCTTTGGTCGACCCGAGGCTATAGAAGAAGACACTTGCCCAAGGTGCCACGCAGTGGGACTGAACCCGGAACTATGTGGTTGGTAAGCAAGCTACTTACCACACAGCCACTCCTGCGCCTATATGTATATATATATATATGTATGTTTATGTGTTGTTCTTGATGATGTTGTTTAGCCCAAGATCAAGCGTGATTTAGGAGACTTTTGATCTGATTTTATTCCATTTCCTAGTCAATCGTTAGGAAAGTAACACACCGGATTTGTGTACGTGTATGTGTGTGTGTGTGTCCATCCGTATGTGCACGTGTTCGAGACTGAGAGTATGTCGGCGTACTCGGTATACACGTGTGTTTGTAGTATTTTTTGATGTTGTTTAACACAAAATAAACCCTGATGTCCAAATTTAGGACTGCATTATATAATATGCTATTGTTCATATCAAAATAGTGTGGTTTGATTTTTGAAAAATTTGCTTGCTACTTCTAACCATTTAGCTTATCAATTTCTACGTTTGTACATTTCACATTCATTTGAACAATTTCCTTTTTACCTTTATATTCTTGTGTTTTAATTCCATAAACAGCAACAGTTTCATGTTTGCCTCGCGTTTATTGATAGCTAAATAATATTTTTAATTTTTAACATTGATCCAAGGACAAATATTTTGGAGTAAGGAAGAGTCAATTATGTCAATCTCTGTATTTAACTGGTATTTTATCGAACCCGAAAAGACGAAAGGTAAAGTCGGCCATATTGATATTTAAATTAATAATGCACTTAGATTTTGTCTGATACACTTTTGATTTTGCTATTGCCATGCAGGCAATAGACATTTAAATAATTAACCAAGATAAATATGTCGAAATGTTTATCAATCAATCAATCAATCAATCAATCAATCAATCAATCAATCTATCTATCTATCTATCTATCTATCTATCTATCTATCTATCTATCTGTCTGTCTGTCTGTCTGTCTGTCTGTCTGTCTGTCTGTCTGTCTGACTGTATGTAAGTCTATGTATGTACGTGAGCATGTACGCGTGCGTGTATGTATGTATGTGCGTGTGTGTGTGTGTATGTGTATGCGTGTATATATGTATGTGTGTGTGTGTATGTATGTGTGTGTGTGTGTGCAGGTGTGTGTGAGTATGTGCGTATGTATGTGTGTGTATGTGCGTGTGTGTGTGTGTGAGCGCGCGCGTGTGCCTAGTCGTCCATTCTGCTAGTCGTCCATTCTGCTAGTCGTCCATTCTGCTAGTCGTCCATTTTGAAAGAAGATGGAGCGCCTGACCAATGGAACGCATCCGTTCCAATAAAATTCAAGAACAGACGCTCCCATTCATGTAGACGTAAATTGGAAGAAAGCAAGGCGATCAAGTGATAAGAGATGACGGTCGTGATGGAGGCATTCGCAATGGTTTTTGCTTTCGGCAAAAGGCGAGCCTAAAGTGTAATAGTATTACATTCAAATTTTGGTCGAAGGCCAAGAATTTTAAGATGATGGTAAAAATCGATTACATCAACCCTATTAATTGACTGATTGATTCTTCTATCGGCGCCTGTAAATAAAAGGCAAAATTGGCCTTGGCGGGAATTGAACTCAGAAGTACAGACCCGGAAGATATACAGCAAGCCATTTTCCGATTCTCTAACGATTCAGCACGCTCGCCGACTTTGGTAGTAGTAGTAGTAGTAGTAGTAGTACAGCAACAACAGTAGTAGAAGCAGCAGCAGCAGCAGTAGTAGCAGCAGCAGAAGCAACAGTAGCAGCAACAGCAGTAGCATCATCATCATCGTCGTCAGCAGCAGTAGTAGTAATAATCCTGATTATTATAGGCACAAGGCCTGAAACTTTTGAGGAGGGGACTAGTCGACCAGTACTCAACTGGTACTTATTTTATCGATCCCGTAAGATGAAAAGCAAAGTCGACTCCTGCAGAATTTGAACTCAGAACGAAAAGAACATAGTGCTAACTATTCTTTTCTACTCTAGGCACAAGACCCGAAATTTTTGGGGCGGGGGCCAGTCGATTAGATCGACCCCAGTACGCAACTGGTACTTAATTTATCGACTCCCGAAAGGATGAAAGGTAAAGTCGACCTCGGCGGAATTTGAACTCAGAACGTAACGGGAGACGAAATACCGCTAAGCATTTTGTCCCGCGTACTAACTGGGCTTCTAATTTAGGTACAAGGCCAGCAATGTTGAGGAGAGTGGGTTATTCGATACTGTCAACACCAGTATTTGACTGGTACGTTATTCAATCGACTCCAGAGAGATATAAGACCAGAGTCAAACGAGAGCAATATACGAACTGAGAAATTTCTTGCTATTATCATGTTTTTTTTTTAATATTTACCAATATTACTTTCATTGCAGATCTCGAGGATAGTATTGGGGGTGACAAATATTATAGAACTAGTGACGGATGTGGTGATGGTGGGGACGGACATCTGTTGTGATTGGCGATTATTTTCTGTACTTCCTATGAAAAACTTGAAAACAATAACTAACGAAAGGACGATTTGTTATGATATCTATCATATTAGAAAATGAAATGAAATCTTCCTCCCAGGTGTTCTAACTAAACCTATTCTTACTATTTTTGTTTAATAATTATATATATATATATATATATTCGTAAACGATAGCCTCGTTGAACATATATAACACATAACCATACTTACATGATTAGGTAGAATTGCCAGGTGAGGAGTACTTGTTCAGATTTGTCATTCATTGCTTTGTATGGAATCTTCCTCATTTTGTTTTTAAATACAAACATCCAATTCCGTGTTGTTCTTATAACTATCATATTGCAGTTTTCTTTCCCACGTCGATTCTACAATCACTCCCTCCCGCTCTTCCTCTCACACGCACACGCACACAAACCTTACTCGCACATACAGATACACTTTCTCTCTCTCTTAATCTCACTTTTTCTCCATCTGATTAATTTACTGGCTTCAAATTTTGGCACAAGGCCAGGAAGTTCAGGGGAGGCGGCTAATCGATTACATCGACCCCAGTAATGGGACTTATTTCATTACTTCCAAAAGTGATGAAAAGCAAAGTTGACCTCGGCAGCATTTGAACTCAGAACATGTAGACAGACGAAATGCCACTAAACATTTTGTCTGCCGTGTTAACGACTCCACCACTTCGCAGTCTTATCTCTCCGTTATTTACTAAAAAATAAAAAAACGTTTTTATTTCAGCGCTCGTTTTCAGTCTTAAAACGAACAAGACGAGACAATCAAAATATAATTTCTCATACTAGTGCAAGATTACTTACCTCCTCTTGTCCTAGGTTATCGGTAATGACTAGGTGAGCAAGTTCACAAAATAACTGAAAGAAGAAAGAGGACACTAACTACATGTTGGCACTCCGTCGCTTACGACGTCGAGGGTTCCAGTTGATCCGATCAATGGAACAGCCTGCTCATGAAATTAACGTGCAAGTGGCTGAACACTCCACAGACGCGTGTACCCTTAACGTAGTTCTCGGGGATATTCAGCGTGACAAGGCTGACCCTTAGAATTACAGGTACAACAGAAACAGGAAGTAAGAGTGAGAGAAAGTTGTGGTGGAAGAGTACAGCAGGGTTCGGCACCATCCCCCACCGGAGCCTCGTGGAGCTTTAGGTGTTTTCGCTCAATAAACACTCACAATGCCCGGTCTGGGAATCGAAACCGCGATCCTATGACCGCGAGTCCGCTGCCCTAACCACTGGGCCATTGCGCCTCCATAATAACTACAATATCAGTTATGTTTGGGCAACAGGACCAATAGCAATAATTCTTTCAACTGTAGGCACAAGGTCTCAAATTTGGTAGAGGGTGGGGTATATCTATTTCATCGACCCTAGTGCTCAGCTGATACGTATTTTATCGACCCTAAAACTGTGAAAGTTAAATTCGACTCAGAGCATAAAAAGCAAAAGAAAATAAAACCCAGAAATGCCACTACGCAATTTTGAGAGCCTTCTGATTCAAATCGTCCCCAGAACTTGATTGGTTCTTCATCTTTTGTGCCCTGGAGGAATGAAAGGTAAAATTACCCCTTTCAAAAATTAAACGCCATGAAAAAATGTTAGGCATACCAAACGGCGTTTTTCTGAATGACTGGCAACTCACCGCCGTTATAATGTTTTGTAGTAGTAGTATTATTATTATTAATAATAATAATAATAATAATTCTTTGTACTATAGGCACAAGGCCTGATATTTTGGGGGAGGGGATTACATTGTCCCCAGTATTTCACTAATACTTAATTTATCGACCCCCAAAAAGATGAAATGGAAAGTTGACCTCGACGAAATTTGAAACCAGAATGTAAAGACGGACGAAATACCGCCAAGCATTTCGCCCGGCATGCTAACGATTCTGCCAGCTCGTCGCCTTAATGATAATAATAATAATAATAATAATAATAATAATAATAATAATAATAATAATAATAATAATAATAATAATGTTAATAAGGGTTTACAAAAAGATTGAGAATAGTACAGGACAATAAATTGCGATACAATGTGGGCACATGTGAGCATGTGAGCAGTAAAGTATTAAAAAAAGAAACTCAAAGAAAAAATTTAACCAGAATAAATATTTCAAAAGAGGGAAGACTTTTGAGGGCTACCCTCGGAAATGCCCATAAAACCACGGTTACCCTGATCACTAAATGCTTTCTTTCTGTTGTTCCTCAACCCTTCACAATCTCTTTCAATGAATTTGCTGGGAGGAAGCGTCTTCTGCCCCTCCTTCACATTCTCTCCAAGTGAAACTTAAAAATGTTGTTTAGGGTTTGGCCATAGAGGAAGGTATCTGCATTCACCTCTTTCAGTTTGTTTCACTACACAACTTTTTTCACTAAGGTCACCAGACAAACATTATATATATATATATATATATATATATATATATATATATATATATATATATATATATATATATATATATATATATATATATAGGATGAATCAGAATTTTGAGAAAATTTGTATGGATTTAGAAAAAGACGCAAAGCTCATCAAAGAAAAGCTGTATTTGAAAACAAATTGGTACGCATAATCTTGAGAATCCTTTTATCACACCTGTTTAATGAATCCAGTATTAGTGACTGCTTCAATACGGGATCGAAAGCGTCGTTATGCTTGAATCATATGATGTTTATCAGTTTTGAACACAGTGCTGGTTATGGCGGACTTGAGAGATTGTATGCTGTTATCGGGGTGTTGATTGACATCTCTCCCGAATACGCCCAGTACATAATAGTCCAGTGGATTGAGATCTGGTGAGGTAGAAGACCACGTGTCTGGAAGAACAAGACCGTAGAAGTTGACACTCATTTACACTTCGTTTGTCCTAGCCATATGAGACAGTGCAGAGTGTTGTTCCGTACTCTGTTTGTCCAGGACTCACAACTTTCTCCAGTACCTTTCTGTAGACAGTGGTATTGACTCTTAAGCCTTTTGAAAAAAAAAGTGAAGAGGCATGATATCTCCCTCGTTGCTGACGACCCCCAGAACTGTCACAATTGTTAGGAAGTTAGTATGCATTACCATTGGACTACATTCGTGTCTCTGCATGATCAACTGTCGTCCCTTCGGTTTATCAGAGAAAAACCAAAGCATTCCAACCTCTTGGTGTTTTAATTTGTTTAGCAAGCGTTCTGCACGGACCGAACGATTCTTTCTTGTCATATCCAACATAACCTGATCCGCATCACATACAACTTATACCTGATGTCTTCATGTAAAACACTACTGATGGTGCATTCTGAAACTGAGGTAGGTCCTTTGCAATGGCTCTGATTGACTTTCCAAGGAGTTTTATCGAATATTTCTTGAACTTTTTGTACAAATTTAAGTGTTCTGACGGCATTAGGATCCCTTGAATGCGTTTAGCTGCTGATGTTGGATCCCTATTAAAAGCTTCCAGTTCCTTTCAAATTTTGACAACGAACGATCGGGCAACTTTCAGGAACGAGCTATCTCTGTGCTGCGCTTGTATGAATGTATACATGTATGTATGTATGTATGTACCAGTGCGTAACTGGTACTTATTTAATCGACCCCGAAAGGATGAAAGGCAAAGTTGACCTCGGTGCGATTTGAACTCAGAACTTAGCGGCAGACGAAATACTGCTAAGCATCTCACCCGGCGTGCTAACGATTCTGCCAGCTCGCCGCCTTGTCACAATTTATGTATTACATATATGTACTTCATAATGTATGACATATAATTCCTTTATGGTGTGTGTATATATATATATATATATATATATATATATATCAGTGTGTGTGTGTGTGTGTGTGTGTGTGTGCATACATACACACATATATACCTGTATATACCTTCCCACACGTATATATATGTGGATGTGCATAAAATTAAAATGTTTGATATGAGCTAAATACACGAAATGATACATACATGCATAGATATATACATATATACATACAAACATGCATACATACACACACGCACGCGCTCGCACACCCACACACAGACACGCCCACCCACATAATGTAGTTTAATAAACATGAGAAACAAATAGAGTAAGGAACCCATACAAAGAGCATTGCACTTATTTACACACCAGCCATTCATTGTACTAAAGCAAGTGCACCCGCCTCTCCCTATAATCCTTTTTCTAGTCGACTAAACCTTTAAGGGTCCTGATACCCACTAGGGTCTCTTCATTGTCTGTTTGTACACCAGCGTCGTATTCATAAACATTTTAATGTGTAAGTGTTCCTAGTCATGGCGTCCAAACTCGCGTTTCGTCAACAATTGTCTTATTGTTCTCTAGGTCATAGAGTTTTCTTTCGGATCACTGTGAAGTCGAGTAATCTGGTGATAGAATTCTACAACTATACAGAATCTTCATATTTAACCAGAGACCATTATGCAATGAGGAACTCTAGTTAAGAGCAAAGCAAATTGCACATATGTAATAGCGTTCGAGCTAAAAACAACAATCTTACTGTATATAAGATATATATATATATGTGTGTGTGTGTGTCTGTGTGTCTGTGCATGTGTGTATATGTGTATATATTTACTGCATATGATATGTATGTGTGTGTGTGTGCATGTGTATGTATGTGTGTGTGTATATATATATATATATATACATATGTTGTATATACAACAAATATATATTTTATATTATATACACATACATAAACATACATTCATATCGCACTCTCGTTACACACATACATACACACTTGCACACACACACGCACATTTATGCGCATGCGTACATATGCAAACACACATACACACAGATATATATATATATGCATAAGATCATAGATATTTTATGCAGCATAAAACTGTATGTGTGTTTAGGTGTACGTCTGTGGAAGAGAGCATTTGTTGTTTGAGATTTAATGGATAAAATATAAAGACAGAGATATACAGAAATAGATGGATAGTTAGTTAGTGTGTGTGTATGTGTGTGTGTGTGTGAGAGAGAGAGAGAGAGAGAGAGAGTGAGAGAAGGAGAGAGAAAGTGATCGTCTTGGGAAATATCTTGCATCTGTGTCCATCCAGTTTTAAGAATCAAAATACCAAAACAAAATGTCTTTAATAGACACACTAGTCCGGAAGGCAGGTAGAGCAGAAGAAGATGGCGAAAGTATTTTATTGAATTGTATTGCGAAGGTTGAAGGAAGAGGAGAAAGAATGGAGAAAGAATAGGATTAAGACTGTGATAAAGAGTGAAACATAGAGAAGACTAAGAAGAAGAAGAAGGAGAAGAAAAAAAAGAAGATTATCTCAGAAGGTTATATAGAAGAATGAAAGAGGAAGAATTACGAAAACAGATGTAGAAGAGGTGAAAGACGTGAGAAGCGGATATCGGAATGAAGCGAATAAGTTGTGAAGAATATAGAAAGGAGAGGGAGGGACAGAGAAAGAGAGGTGTAGAGAGAAGAGAGAGAGAGAGAGGCAGAGGGAGGGAGAACGAGAGAGAGAGAGAGAGAGAGAGAGAGAGACGGAGAGAAAGAGTATTAGAAGGAAGAAGAAATAAAAGTAGATTGAAGTGAATGGTTTATAGATATTATAAAATTCAGAGGAACTGCCAAAATTGCTACTGGTTATGGAAAACCAATAAAAGAGTGTTATGATTGTATCACTACGAAAGTTTCGGGAATAGAGATACACATACACTCGCATTAATACACACAGAGACAATACATACACACACACACACACACACACACACACACACACACACACACACACACACACACACACACACACACACACACACACACACATATATATACATAAAATGTACGCACATACACACACATATATATGTATATGTGTGTGTCTTTCTATGTATGTGTCTTTCTATGTATGTGTGTATATGTGTATAAAGCATATACATATCTATATAAATACTTATACGCATATACACACACTCACACACACACACACACACACACACACGCACATACATAAAATGTACGCACATACACACACATATATATGTATATGTATGTGTCTTTCTATGTATGTGTCTTTCGATGTATGTGTGTATATGTGTATAAAGCATATACATATCTATATAAATACTTATACGCATATACACACACTCACACACACACACACACACATACACACATACATACACACACACTCACAGATGCATCTTCATGTATAAATGAATAGCAAGATAATCTGATGCAAGTAGGCACATAAATACACTCACTTTCATGCACACGTGTGCACATACACGGACATATGCTTACATACATGTATACAAGCATACACACATATACACACGTGTGTTTGTGTGTGTGTAAACAATGTAAAACATATCTTTATAAACACCAGTATGAGACACATACCGATTGGAAGATGGGTACGGATAGAATTATATAGCTATAGATAGCTGAAGATATAGATATTTATGACTATAGAGATATACTGATACATAGACGCATGAGAATTTATGTATATTTTTCTGTCAGATTTCAGCTCTTTGCAGACTTCAAATCGGCCAAAGTGTCAAGTTTCTTTGGTTTGAGTGAAGACAGTTCGAAGGATTTTTAAATGAGTAGATAGAAGGACCCCGTCCCCTTTGGTCTTTAATGACCATGGAATTGAACCTACAAAGTTACCCTCCGAGGCACAAGTACAGGCAAGGTTCTTTATGGAAGACCAGCAGTCACCCAAACATACCAGCTTCTCCTCTCCCCGCCACCGATGTTATCCAAGGGAAAGACCAATACAGTTTGGCATCAGTGACGTCACAACTCATTTTTACAGCTGACTGAACAGGAGCTACGTGAAATAAAGTGTCTTGCTCAAGAACACAACACACAGCTCGGTCCACGAATCGAACTCACTACCCCGACGCTCTAACCACTGAGCTATGGGCCTTCGTGATGAGTAAATGAGTAAATAAATGTGTAGTTCTGTTGTGTCTGGGGAGAGTCATTTTCTTTTTGTGCCTTATTATTTAACACACTCACCTGTAAAATTTCCACCTATTTCTTATTTTTATTTTCCTAAAATTTTCGTTGCGTCTTGCAACCTTTTCAATAGTCTTGACTATTGAAAAGGTTGCAAGACTATTGAACAGAATATGCTTCAACACACGAACTCACATAAAGAATCTTGCAAACCAAATCCAGAAACGAAATGTGTAAGTATTTGTAAGTGTATGAGTGAACATACAATCATGTAAGAGTTGTGTGTCCCTTCTTTAGAATACAAGTGCGTGTGTGTGTGTGTGTGTGGTTACTCTTTATGTATGTATGTGTACAGGTGATTGCGTTCATATTTGCATTTCATTAGGTGAAAGCGCGTGGCTAAGTGGCAAGGATATTCGGCGTAAAATGTATGTCTGTGGAGTGCGCAGCCACTTATACGTGAGTTTCACGATTAGGCTGTTCCATTGATCATATCAGCTGGAACAATCGTCGTCTTAGCCGACGGAGAGCCAAACCATTTCAGGAAACTCAAAATGGAGAAAGCTGAGTATGTGATTAAAAGCTTGCTTCCCATCCAGATTGTTCCGGGTTCAATCCCACTAGTTGGAAACTTGAGTGAGTGTTTTCATCTCTGGTCCTGGAGCGACCAAAGCATTGTGAGTAGATTTGGTAGACGGAAACTGAAAGCTCATTGTATGTGTGTGTGCGTGTATGTATGTATGTATGTATGTATGTATGTATGTATGTATGTATGTATGTATGTATGTATGTATATGTGTATGTATGTATGTATGTATGTATGTATGTATGCATATATGTATGTATGTGTGTATGTGTTTGTGTGTGCTCTCTCCACCATTTGAAAAAAATTAGTGTTGGTTTGTTTACGTCTCTGTTATTTAGCAGTTCAACAAAAACGAGTATTGATATAAAAAATGCCAGGCTTAAAAAATTAAGCAGTGGAATCGATTTCCTCAATCAAATCCTTCAAGACGGTGCCCCAGCATGGTCGCAGTCCAATGAGTGAAACAAGTAAAAGGTAAAAGATAATGACAAATCTTTGCTATATCAATAACCTTTTGAATTTGAAAGTTAAGAGTCACTTTGCTTTACATTTTTCTTGGAAAACTAAGATCCACCCAGGCTTTATGGTAATCTGTGGTGGTATAACCCTGTGCATCTATAATAATAGATTCAAATGAGAAACTTGGCAAGACACAAAAGCTGTAGGCCCATCGTATTCGTTCTATTTTCTCACACCTTAGACGAGAACTCCGCCTCTACTGAGCAACTGACCTCTGTGACAGTGTATGCTTTTGTTCCATGTTCCAAATATCAATGCTAGTTTTATCGTTTTCGTACTGAATAGCGATATTTAATGCTTGTCTTCCGGTGTTCCTTATTTTTAATAGCATGGATGTGTAATCTGTAAAAGCATGTGTTTATGTCTGTATAGTTAATAAGTTAGGTCAATAAAAGGGTTGAAATATTCGTCTACGTAAATATAATCCTGTATATCTATCTATCTATCTATCTATCTATCTATCTATCTATCTATCTATCTATCTATCTATCTATGTCTGTGTGTGCATTTAAGATTCGCACCATTGATCATCCACATATATTTCTTTATGTATAAACTTTTTAGAAAATTCTCGATATGGTCATAATAGTTGAAGATTTTCTTGAATTAGAAATTAACTCTACAAAAAAAAAAATAAAACCTTCAAAAGACAATTACACAAATCTTGACAGAAGCTTTTGTGTTAAGCGTTTTCCGATGCTTTCAGCTTTGAAACACGCGTGTTATAAAGTAATCTGCATTGAAGAAGTTGTTTTTAGTTGTGTTGCCTGTTTCCGGCTTGTTTTTCAGATTTAGAATTCTTATAAAATATTCTTCTTTTGCCTTTCCTAGTTGATGACTATTTAAAATTTTTCATTTCCACAAATATCTAGATGTTCACTACACAGAACATTTCTAAGAAATGAATATTAGATGTTATGCTTATGTACCATAATCCGATGTATTACTTTTGATCCTCTTTGGTCGATATTGTTCTCATTACATTGTTGGCATGTTCAGCTGTCGTCTTTGAGACTTAATGATTGGCGTAGAAGTGGAAGGTATCATTTGTCTGAATGTAAGAAGCTATGGCTTTTAGGATCATGAGTGACTACACATATAATATTTATGTCTTTGTTTCTTGCCATCACCTTCATTGTGAGTGTTTCTTTGAGAGCCTGCGGTTGAGACTAACCTTTGCCTTGGTTACGATTCGATTTACTAAGTGTTCCGGGTATTTGTGTTTGTGAAGGAACATTTTTAGTCTACTCGATTTCCTTACTATCAAAGTCGATGGGGTCGCTTTATGAATGCTATTTATGAATTTCAAGAATCTTGAAGGTCTTAATTCTGTCACAAAATATAAGCAGTCAACCAGGGATCTTTTCTAGTTTCCATTTCAAAAGGATTGCAAATAGTGATGAAAAGTAATACAAAATCGGACAGGAGATGTTTTCTTCAAAGAATCCAGTCTCTGGTGTTGCAAACGTAGAGGCAACTTCCGTGGCCATGTCTGTGCATTTCATTTGAAAGCAATATTGGTTATCAAAGAAGTAGTTGTCTTCTTGCACGAATCGTAATTCTTCAGTGAAAAATCTGTTACGAATTTATCCTGCATTCCGTCTTTCCAAAATTCAATTATTTTGAATCTCATAACACGACATAACACGACAATCATAACACCACAATTATACTTTCTTCTATGTTTGGGTAATTCTGTTTTTTCATTGTATTTTTTTATATAATAAATAATTTTTATTTAAAGATAACTTTACTTCATACATATAAATGGAAATACGCTTATATATATGTATATATATATATATATATATATTGTTATTGTTGTTGGCACTCCATCGCTTACGAAGTCGAGGGTTCCAGTTGATCCGATCAACGGAACAGCCTGCTCGTGAAATTAACGTGCAAGTGGCTGAGCACTCCACAGACACGTATACCCTTAACGTAGTTCTCGGGGATATTCAGCGTGACACAGTGTGACAAGGCTGACCCTTTGAATTACAGGCACAGAAGAAACAGGAAGTAAGAGTAAGAGAAAGTTGTGGCGAAAGAGTACAGCAGGGTTCGCCACCATCCCCTGCCGGAACCTCGTGGAGCTTTAGGTGTTTTCGCTCAATAAACACTCACAACGCCCGGTCCCGCGAGTCCACTGCCCTAACCACTAGGCCATTGCGCCTCCACTATATATATATATATATATATATATATATATATATATATATATATATATATATATATATATATATATATATATATATATATATATATATATATATATATATATATATATATATATATATATATATATATATATATATATATATATATATATATATATATATATATATATATATATATATATATATATATATATATATATATATATATATATATATATATATATATATATATATATACATATAAGAAGGAATGACCCCTAAGTGGACATCCGATATGCTAGAAAGAGGTCATCAACGATCCAACCACAAAGAAAAATAATGTTCTCCAGAAAAAATTCAGCAAACACCAGAACATAAGTAGGCAAGACAAAATGGAAAATATACAAAATAAAGAATTAATCTTATACCGGTTTCCCCATCAACTTTTTTACTTACCTAAAAACGTCCGCGGTTCATCAGTATAATCGTTCTAAATTCAAAATAATTTGCAGAACTATACACGAATTGTCTTCATAAAATTTGACATGCGTACAGTTCTACCAATTACATTGGGGTTATTTTTCAAATGTCTCAGCTGTGGCCCGCTAAATTTCGGAAACAGTTCTGCAGAAGATAATTCACTGCAGTAGCCGGCAACATATACTTTATGTTGCCGGTTTTTTATGAGGTGCTTTGTGTCTTCTTAGCAAGAAACTTTTAGAATCCCTTATTATACAGTGTATATTAAATCACACACACACACAATATCTATATCATATACATATACATACAAATGTCTATATCTATCTATCTATCTATCTATATATCTATCTATCTATCTATCTATCTATCTATCTATCTATCTATCTATCTCTTCTCACGGACGTGCTGTCACATCGGCTGCGAAGGTAAACGTTTATTTGACCATTTACTGTCCACATTTTGTTGGAATTTTAAAATAATTTTGTTGCGAAGCACCTAGGCTTCATTTGTGTGTATTTTCAAGGGCAGAAATTGACCCCCAGGGGCAGTTTCGGCCCTAGCAAAATACAAAAATTTCCTTCTTGACATTTGAAAAATGTCGAGAAACATAATTTTGGAACGCTTGTCTTGTTCTTTTGACAAGCATTTCCCGAGGCTTCAGATGCCAGAAGAGAAAAAAGAACAGAATAGCGCGTGCTCATGCAGTGACACGAACGCAGTTGCTATAAACGTCACAAAGACTGTGAGTACAGCTACTAACAGCCCTCTCACCACCACCACCACCACCAACAACAACAAAAACAAAACTGTAACCAAGGTTACAAAACCATGCGTGAAAACCGTCACAAATGTCTCTGACGTAAGCACCACTGCTGCTGACGCCATCATCACCACCACCAACGACAACAACAACAACAACAACAACAACAGCAACAACGACAACAACAACAACAACAGCAACAACAAGGAAGTAAAGTTATCGGCCGTCAGCAATGACACCATCACCTGTTCAACAAACTCTGCTGCCACTACCACCACCTTTGAACCAGGCAGTACATACACCAACATAAACAAAAATATCCAGAAGAACATGTCCGCCAGCACAACAAAAACAAATTTCGCAAATGCTCTAAAGGAAAAAAGAACAACAGTGACATTCACACAAAAACAAATAAAAGACACAAAATCCCTTCTTACGAAAGAAGGAGATGATGTCAGAATTAACATCCCAAAAGATATTATAGAAATGAAAAACAAAAAGTGCATCATTTATAAACTGGTAAACACAAAAACCAGACGTGTAGAAAATGTTAGCACAGATAAAATTGAAGTTTGTCTTAGAAAAATTTGGCCTTATCAGAATCATGTCACCTGGGGAAGGAAATTTGGAACGGTGCAAGTAAGGTTTCTGGATGAAAATTTAGCTAAACAATTTTCGACACTCTCTCTCCGCACAGATGACTTGGTAATGATACCGAGTTATCTAGGACAGAGAGTGACCAAAGTTATGATAAAAAATGTGCCATCGGAGGTGGACACCCAATGGCTGATATCGGCCGTGTGCCTGGAAATGGAGGAGGCAAATATTTTGGAGATTACGGTCGGAGAGGAAAAGAACTGGGGAGGGAAAAATCTGGAAATCCTTCTCCACATCACGGAGGAGGCTTCACAGAAAATTCCTCCAAACATTAGATTGGCAGAGGACCACAAGCTGTATGTGGTGGTAGAGGGCAGGCGACCTCGCTGTTACCTATGCAACAGCGAAGCACATCTGAAAAAGGACTGCCCTCTGGCCGCTAAACAAAAACAACAACAACAACAACAACAACAACAACAACAGAAGCAACTACCAAATACCCCCAACAGAAAAACCTTACTACCAACACCACCAGCAACGCAAAAAACAACAACAGAAATATCAGCAATAACCACAACAGAAAAGACAACAGAAACTGCAAAAACAGAAGAAAAAAAAGAAAATTCCAAGACTGCCTCTCCCTCCCCCATATCACATACACCACACATAAATAACAAGGAGCCAACATCAATAAAAACAGCAACACAAACATTCACAGAAACACACACAGACGCACAAAATTTGCCGTTACCTCTTTCTGACTCCTCAGATCTCCCATCATCCGATGAAGAGAGTGGGGAGGAGTGGAAAATAGCTACGAAAGGAAAGAGGAAGCGCAGTAAGAAGAAAACAAAACAAAATGCAAACACAAACAAAGCAGGGAGATTCACATCTCCCGAAAATACTACTAACACCAATAGTAATATAAAAAAAACAATGCTAACAGCAATAGACAGTACAAACACAGAGTTGATGAATTACATCAACTCTAAAACAAACATCACAAATAACGATATCAAAACCAACAACCACCCACGTACAACACCGCCAAAACACATTAAAATTATTCATGTAACACCAGCATTACACAACACAATAAAATCCCTCTACCCCAACTCGGTAGGGGGATTCCAGAAATATTTGTGCAAGAAATTGTACAATAGCCTCCTTGGTGAAAAATCCAAGGAGGAAACAAAACTTTCTAACGGCAAGTAACACTCTGTTCTTTTGTTTTGTGCTTTAAAGCACACGTATAAATAGAATCATGGTGAAGATTGGTTGTGTGAATGTGCGTGGCTTAGGGTCCCCTTGGAAACAAGGGTACCTCTTAAATGACATCAAGTCACACAATTTGGATATCATAGCCATTAGTGAGACCAGACTCCATGAACCGCGGGCCCTAAAGTCCATGTTTGGCGGACAGTTTAACATTTATTTTTCTCCCTGTCTGACGAGGATGGGCGGTAGTGGCACGGCGGTTCTTTTTCGCAAGAGTCTGGATCTCCAAGTAAAGACGATATTTACGGACCCGGAGGGTAGACTGGTTGTCCTAGATGTGGACGGCAGCGATGGAGGCGCTTTTCGGTTGCTGGCAGTTTATGTGCCTCCTTTAACAGGTCGGTCGGACTTCTTTCGACGTCTAGAAGTATTCCTGGGAACGTCTCGTCCCTTACTTTTAGTGGGGGATTGGAATGCTACCTTGGACACGCATCTAGACTACGTGGGGAGTGACAAAAGTAGAAGGGGATGCAAAGGCCTCATAGACCTGCTCAGACGCTTCCAGTTGTCTGACAGGTACCGACTCGACCACCCAAATGTGCCAACGTGGACTTGGAGCAACCGCATTGGGTCGTCGAGATCGTATCTAGATAGGATAGTGTGTAGGACAAGAGATAGAGATAGTTTAGGATGTCCACAGTTCCACATAGTCAGCTACACGGATCACAAACTTGTGACGTGTACGCTAGACTTAGATAAGGCACATAGGCAGGGTCCCGGTTACTGGAAACTAAACGCGTCTTTCCCGTCGAGACAGGTTTTCAGAGACCGGATTAGCACGTTAGTAAAGAGGGCTTTGACGGGAGCCATCGTCAACAACAAATGGTGGTTTGCCCTCAAGAGAGCAGTGAGGGCGGAAGCAATAAGGTATAGCAGGGCACTAGCTGTAGAGAGGAACAGAGAAGAGGGGGAGCTAGTGATAAAGTTAGAAGAGGCATTGCGAAGTGGCATCGCATCCGACGTTTTAGCGGCGAGGTTGGCCCTCGACCAACACTTCAATGCTAAACACGAAGGGTGTGCTGTCAGGGCAAGGATGCGTGCTCTGAGGAATGAAGGTGTTGGAGCCGCACGAGAGGCCCGGGTGGCGGAGGCGCAGCGGGGTAACAGAGCCACCATCCGGTCTCTGGTAGACGAACAGGGGCGCGAATTGCTCGAGCCGAGCAAGATGTGCGAGGCGTTTCAGCGGCATTTTGCCCGACTGTTCGGGAGGAGTGGCGAGCGAGAAGGCAGGGTGGACTTTAGTGCCTACCTGCACAGCTTGCCACGACTCTCGGCAAGAGAGGCGGAGTGCTGCGAAGGGGTCATCACGGCGGAGGAGGTGAGGGACGCGATGGCGGGTTGCTCGACGGACAAATCTCCGGGTTTGGATGGTCTGCCCTACGAGCTTTACAACTGTATGCCAGACTTGTTTGGAGAAGTCTTGGCGGTCGTGTACTGCAACTGGCAGCAGAACGGGAGCATTCCCGGTTTTGTGAGCCGAGGAGCGGTAACGCTGCTGAAGAAAGATCCAAACAAGGGGGACGCCATAGATAACTTTAGGCCCATCACTCTGCTCAATGCAGACATGAAAATTTTGGCCAAGGTGTTAGCCAAGCGGTTGGCGTTTGTCATCGAGAAACTGGTCGGCACGGAGCAGACGTGCGCCGTGCCGGGCCGGAGCATCCATGACAACCTCCATCTGATGCGCTACATCATAGAGAGGGTAGTTAAGGAACCTGGCATGGGTGGGGCCCTGATCAATTTGGATCAATCGAAAGCTTTCGATAGGGTAGACCATCGATACTTGGAGGCCGTCCTCGAAGCGGCCGGCTTCGGTCCCGTTTTCCGCGGCTGGATGGCTGCCTTGTACACAGGCATCCGTTCGGTTGTTCGCGTCAATGGACGTCTATCGGGACCCTTCAACATTGCACGTTCGGTTCGTCAGGGATGCCCCCTGTCGCCGCTCCTGTACGTATTGACTCTCGAGCCACTACTGCGGAAGCTGGCGACGCTGAGGGGCATCCCGCGAGAACTGGGGTGCGGGACGAGCGTGTCGGCATACGCGGACGACGTCACCGTCATAGCGTCTAGCCACGAGCACATCGAGCTTGTCGGCGAGACGCTGAAAGACTACGAAGCGGTGACGGGAGCGAAAATCAACCGGGATAAGTCGGTGGGTTTGCTGCTCGGCACCTGGAGAAGCAAGCCCATACCGTCCGGCAGCGCCTCAGTAGTGGGACGCTGGACGGACGGTCCGGTCAAGTTGCTCGGAGTCTGGTTCGGTCCGGACCTGCAAACGGAGAAGAACTGGGACGAGATAACGAGTAGGGTGGCCACTCTCTGCCGGCAATGGTCCGAGAGGAAGCTGTCCCTAAAAGGTCGGGCGGAGGTGGCGAACGCGTACATCGCGTCCGTCATCGAATACCGCCTGACCGTCGTGCCTTGTCCCGATCGCGCCATCACCGAAATGGAGCGCATCCTCTTCCGCTTTTTGTGGAAAGGAAGCGTTCCGATGGTGAGGCGATCCGTTTGTTGCCAACACCCGCTGAAAGGAGGGCTGGGCATGCCGTGGTTGATGATGCGCAGACATGCGCTGAGACTGCGACATCTCCGGCTCTACGTAGACGACGGTGAGCAGGTGTGGTCGCCGTTTGTGCGACACGCTTTCCCGCAGCTCGTCTCCATGACCGAGCTGCAGTCGTGGATCAAAAAGAGGCCGAGGAATGGCGAATGGCACCGTGAGTGTCGCGTTGCTCTGCAACAACTTTGCCGTCCCGGGTCGACCTTGAGCGGCTGCATCACAACGAAGTCATTCTATAGGGGATTAGTGGAGGGCAGGTACGACGACGATCTCGGGGCGAACCTGGGCGTCGACGAGGAATACCTGACCCGCCTGTTCAGGACGACTTTCGGGCCGGGACCTATGGACAACTTCCAGAGATCCCTGGCCTGGCAGTGTTACCGAGAGGCGCTACCCGTTCGGGATAAGCTCTATAGACACGGCTCGCGAAATGTGGGGCCGACCTGCCCGAGATGCGGTCAGAGCGATGAAACCGTTCTGCACGCACTCGTGCGGTGTCCAACCATTTCGGGGCTGTGGGCTTATGTCGAACGACTGCTGTCGCGTGTGGGACGAGTCGGTTTATCAACCGAGTCTATCGTCAATATCGTCACGCCTCCTTCCTTTAAACGGGAAGGAAGAGCTGTATTTATCGTACTTGTGGCTATGGCCAAAGAATGCATCTGGTGGACGCGTCTGAAAGGATTAGAGACAAATACTTTCCTCTCTGGTCAATCTCTCATCAACTTTTTCAAGTATCACTTGAAAAGGAAGGTGAGAGTAGAGAGGCAAGTGTTGTCTAGCAAATGTTTCGAAAAAAGATGGATACATGTAGCAAGAATGGCACGTATAAATGACGAAGCCACCTTGACCATGATTCTATAAAACGTTTTAAAATTTTGTAAACAGAGAAATTTTATTTAACAAACTGTGACGCTAAAGACCGAGGTTACCGTGGTCTTTTCGTAGGTTTTTCTTTCCACGGATAACCTCCCCATTTATTGGGAATTTTTTGTATTTTTCGTATTTTTTGTAAATACCCCAAACGTTTTGCGATGTTTTTTTTTTTTTTTTTTTTTTTTTTTTTTTCATCGTTGTCCCCACTTTTGTTTTTTTTCTGCTTTGTTTTCGACCCCCTCGAAAAGAAAAACTCTACATTTGTATTTTGTCCCCTCTGTGTTGAGCCCTGTGTGGCTAATAAAGAAACCTATCTATCTATCTATCTCTTCTCACGGACGTGCTGTCACATCGGCTGCGAAGGTAAACGTTTATTTGACCATTTACTGTCCACATTTTGTTGGAATTTTAAAATAATTTTGTTGCGAAGCACCTAGGCTTCATTTGTGTGTATTTTCAAGGGCAGGAATTGACCCCCAGGGGCAGTTTCGGCCCTAGCAAAATACAAAAATTTCCTTCTTGACATTTGAAAAATGTCGAGAAACATAATTTTGGAACGCTTGTCTTGTTCTTTTGACAAGCATTTCCCGAGGCTTCAGATGCCAGAAGAGAAAAAAGAACAGAATAGCGCGTGCTCATGCAGTGACACGAACGCAGTTGCTATAAACGTCACAAAGACTGTGAGTACAGCTACTAACAGCCCTCTCACCACCACCACCACCACCAACAACAACAAAAACAAAACTGTAACCAAGGTTACAAAACCATGCGTGAAAACCGTCACAAATGTCTCTGACGTAAGCACCACTGCTGCTGACGCCATCATCACCACCACCAACGACAACAACAACAACAACAACAACAACAGCAACAACGACAACAACAACAACAACAGCAACAACAAGGAAGTAAAGTTATCGGCCGTCAGCAATGACACCATCACCTGTTCAACAAACTCTGCTGCCACTACCACCACCTTTGAACCAGGCAGTACATACACCAACATAAACAAAAATATCCAGAAGAACATGTCCGCCAGCACAACAAAAACAAATTTCGCAAATGCTCTAAAGGAAAAAAGAACAACAGTGACATTCACACAAAAACAAATAAAAGACACAAAATCCCTTCTTACGAAAGAAGGAGATGATGTCAGACTTAACATCCCAAAAGATATTATAGAAATGAAAAACAAAAAGTGCATCATTTATAAACTGGTAAACACAAAAACCAGACGTGTAGAAAATGTTAGCACAGATAAAATTGAAGTTTGTCTTAGAAAAATTTGGCCTTATCAGAATCATGTCACCTGGGGAAGGAAATTTGGAACGGTGCAAGTAAGGTTTCTGGATGAAAATTTAGCTAAACAATTTTCGACACTCTCTCTCCGCACAGATGACTTGGTAATGATACCGAGTTATCTAGGACAGAGAGTGACCAAAGTTATGATAAAAAATGTGCCATCGGAGGTGGACACCCAATGGCTGATATCGGCCGTGTGCCTGGAAATGGAGGAGGCAAATATTTTGGAGATTACGGTCGGAGAGGAAAAGAACTGGGGAGGGAAAAATCTGGAAATCCTTCTCCACATCACGGAGGAGGCTTCACAGAAAATTCCTCCAAACATTAGATTGGCAGAGGACCACAAGCTGTATGTGGTGGTAGAGGGCAGGCGACCTCGCTGTTACCTATGCAACAGCGAAGCACATCTGAAAAAGGACTGCCCTCTGGCCGCTAAACAAAAACAACAACAACAACAACAACAACAACAACAACAACAACAACAGAAGCAACTACCAAATACCCCCAACAGAAAAACCTTACTACCAACACCACCAGCAACGCAAAAAACAACAACAGAAATATCAGCAATAACCACAACAGAAAAGACAACAGAAACTGCAAAAACAGAAGAAAAAAAAGAAAATTCCAAGACTGCCTCTCCCTCCCCCATATCACATACACCACACACAAATAACAATCAGCCAACATCAATAAAAACAGCAACACAAACATTCACAGAAACACACACAGACGCACAAAATTTGCCGTTACCTCTTTCTGACTCCTCAGATCTCCCATCATCCGATGAAGAGAGTGGGGAGGAGTGGAAAATAGCTACGAAAGGAAAGAGGAAGCGCAGTAAGAAGAAAACAAAACAAAATGCAAACACAAACAAAGCAGGGAGATTCACATCTCCCGAAAATACTACTAACACCAATAGTAATATAAAAAAAACAATGCTAACAGCAATAGACAGTACAAACACAGAGTTGATGAATTACATCAACTCTAAAACAAACATCACAAATAACGATATCAAAACCAACAACCACCCACGTACAACACCGCCAAAACACATTAAAATTATTCATGTAACACCAGCATTACACAACACAATAAAATCCCTCTACCCCAACTCGGTAGGGGGATTCCAGAAATATTTGTGCAAGAAATTGTACAATAGCCTCCTTGGTGAAAAATCCAAGGAGGAAACAAAACTTTCTAACGGCAAGTAACACTCTGTTCTTTTGTTTTGTGCTTTAAAGCACACGTATAAATAGAATCATGGTGAAGATTGGTTGTGTGAATGTGCGTGGCTTAGGGTCCCCTTGGAAACAAGGGTACCTCTTAAATGACATCAAGTCACACAATTTGGATATCATAGCCATTAGTGAGACCAGACTCCATGAACCGCGGGCCCTAAAGTCCATGTTTGGCGGACAGTTTAACATTTATTTTTCTCCCTGTCTGCCGAGGATGGGCGGTAGTGGCACGGCGGTTCTTTTTCGCAAGAGTCTGGATCTCCAAGTAAAGACGATATTTACGGACCCGGAGGGTAGACTGGTTGTCCTAGATGTGGACGGCAGCGATGGAGGCGCTTTTCGGTTGCTGGCAGTTTATGTGCCTCCTTTAACAGGTCGGTCAGACTTCTTTCGACGTCTAGAAGTATTCCTGGGAACGTCTCGTCCCTTACTTTTAGTGGGGGATTGGAATGCTACCTTGGACACGCATCTAGACTACGTGGGGAGTGACAAAAGTAGAAGGGGATGCAAAGGCCTCATAGACCTGCTCAGACGCTTCCAGTTGTCTGACAGGTACCGACTCGACCACCCAAATGTGCCAACGTGGACTTGGAGCAACCGCATTGGGTCGTCGAGATCGTATCTAGATAGGATAGTGTGTAGGACAAGAGATAGAGATAGTTTAG
The DNA here is from genome assembly GCF_046866305.1 of Octopus bimaculoides. Lineage (NCBI taxonomy): Eukaryota > Metazoa > Mollusca > Cephalopoda > Octopoda > Octopodidae > Octopus > Octopus bimaculoides. The sequence continues at coordinate 17,623,085 of NC_142930.1, read as the reverse complement.
GATGTCCACAGTTCCACATAGTCAGCTACACGGATCACAAACTTGTGACGTGTACGCTAGACTTAGATAAGGCACATAGGCAGGGTCCCGGTTACTGGAAACTAAACGCGTCTTTCCCGTCGAGACAGGTTTTCAGAGACCGGATTAGCACGTTAGTAAAGAGGGCTTTGACGGGAGCCATCGTCAACAACAAATGGTGGTTTGCCCTCAAGAGAGCAGTGAGGGCGGAAGCAATAAGGTATAGCAGGGCACTAGCTGTAGAGAGGAACAGAGAAGAGGGGGAGCTAGTGATAAAGTTAGAAGAGGCATTGCGAAGTGGCATCGCATCCGACGTTTTAGCGGCGAGGTTGGCCCTCGACCAACACTTCAATGCTAAACACGAAGGGTGTGCTGTCAGGGCAAGGATGCGTGCTCTGAGGAATGAAGGTGTTGGAGCCGCACGAGAGGCCCGGGTGGCGGAGGCGCAGCGGGGTAACAGAGCCACCATCCGGTCTCTGGTAGACGAACAGGGGCGCGAATTGCTCGAGCCGAGCAAGATGTGCGAGGCGTTTCAGCGGCATTTTGCCCGACTGTTCGGGAGGAGTGGCGAGCGAGAAGGCAGGGTGGATTTTAGTGCCTACCTGCACAGCTTGCCACGACTCTCGGCAAGAGAGGCGGAGTGCTGCGAAGGGGTCATCACGGCGGAGGAGGTGAGGGACGCGATGGCGGGTTGCTCGACGGACAAATCTCCGGGTTTGGATGGTCTGCCCTACGAGCTTTACAACTGTATGCCAGACTTGTTTGGAGAAGTCTTGGCGGTCGTGTACTGCAACTGGCAGCAGAACGGGAGCATTCCCGGTTTTGTGAGCCGAGGAGCGGTAACGCTGCTGAAGAAAGATCCAAACAAGGGGGACGCCATAGATAACTTTAGGCCCATCACTCTGCTCAATGCAGACATGAAAATTTTGGCCAAGGTGTTAGCCAAGCGGTTGGCGCTTGTCATCGAGAAACTGGTCGGCACGGCGCTGACGTGCGCCGTGCCGGGCCGGAGCATCCATGACAACCTCCATCTGATGCGCTACATCATAGAGAGGGTAGTTAAGGAACCTGGCATGGGTGGGGCCCTGATCAATTTGGATCAATCGAAAGCTTTCGATAGGGTAGACCATCGATACTTGGAGGCCATCCTCGAAGCGGCCGGCTTCGGTCCCGTTTTCCGCGGCTGGATGGCTGCCTTGTACACAGGCATCCGTTCGGTTGTTCGCGTCAATGGACGTCTATCGGGACCCTTCGACATTGCACGTTCGGTTCGTCAGGGATGCCCCCTGTCGCCGCTCCTGTACGTATTGACTCTCGAGCCACTACTGCGGAAGCTGGCGACGCTGAGGGGCATCCCGCGAGAACTGGGGTGCGGGACGAGCGTGTCGGCATACGCGGACGACGTCACCGTCATAGCGTCTAGCCACGAGCACATCGAGCTTGTCGGCGAGACGCTGAAAGACTACGAAGCGGTGACGGGAGCGAAAATCAACCGGGATAAGTCGGTGGGTTTGCTGCTCGGCACCTGGAGAAGCAAGCCCATACCGTCCGGCAGCGCCTCAGTAGTGGGACGCTGGACGGACGGTCCGGTCAAGTTGCTCGGAGTCTGGTTCGGTCCGGACCTGCAAACGGAGAAGAACTGGGACGAGATAACGAGTAGGGTGGCCACTCTCTGCCGGCAATGGTCCGAGAGGAAGCTGTCCCTAAAAGGTCGGGCGGAGGTGGCGAACGCGTACATCGCGTCCGTCATCGAATACCGCCTGACCGTCGTGCCTTGTCCCGATCGCGCCATCACCGAAATGGAGCGCATCCTCTGCCGCTTTTTGTGGAAAGGAAGCGTTCCGATGGTGAGGCGATCCGTTTGTTGCCAACACCCGCTGAAAGGAGGGCTGGGCATGCCGTGGTTGATGATGCGCAGACATGCGCTGAGACTGCGACATCTCCGGCTCTACGTAGACGACGGTGAGCAGGTGTGGTCGCCGTTTGTGCGACGCGCTTTCCCGCAGCTCGTCTCCATGACCGAGCTGCAGTCGTGGATCAAAAAGAGGCCGAGGAATGGCGAATGGCACCGTGAGTGTCGCGTTGCTCTGCAACAACTTTGCCGTCCCGGGTCGACCTTGAGCGGCTGCATCACAACGAAGTCATTCTATAGGGGATTAGTGGAGGGCAGGTACGACGACGATCTCGGGGCGAACCTGGGCGTCGACGAGGAATACCTGACCCGCCTGTTCAGGACGACTTTCGGGCCGGGACCTATGGACAACTTCCAGAGATCCCTGGCCTGGCAGTGTTACCGAGAGGCGCTACCCGTTCGGGATAAGCTCTATAGACACGGCTCGCGAAATACGGGGCCGACCTGCCCGAGATGCGGTCAGAGCGATGAAACCGTTCTGCACGCACTCGTGCAGTGTCCAACCATTTCGGAGCTGTGGGCTTATGTCGAACGACTGCTGTCGCGTGTGGGACGAGTCGGTTTATCAACCGAGTCTATCGTCAATATCGTCACGCCTCCTTCCTTTAAACGGGAAGGAAGAGCTGTATTTATCGTACTTGTGGCTATGGCCAAAGAATGCATCTGGTGGACGCGTCTGAAAGGATTAGAGACAAATACTTTCCTCTCTGGTCAATCTCTCATCAACTTTTTCAAGTATCACTTGAAAAGGAAGGTGAGAGTAGAGAGGCAAGTGTTGTCTAGCAAATGTTTCGAAAAAAGATGGATACATGTAGCAAGAATGGCACGTATAAATGACGAAGCCACCTTGACCATGATTCTATAAAACGTTTTAAAATTTTGTAAACAGAGAAATTTAATTTAACAAACTGTGACGCTAAAGACCGAGGTTACCGTGGTCTTTTCGTAGGTTTTTCTTTCCACGGATAACCTCCCCATTTATTGGGAATTTTTTGTATTATTTCGTATTTTTTGTAAATACCCCAAACGTTTTGCGATGTTTTTTTTTTTTTTTTTTTTTTTTCATCGTTGTCCCCACTTTTGTTTTTTTTTCTGCTTTGTTTTCGACCCCCTCGAAAAGAAAAACTCTACATTTGTATTTTGTCCCCTCTGTGTTGAGCCCTGTGTGGCTAATAAAGAAACCTATCTATCTATCTATCTATCTATCTATCTATCTATCTATCTATCTATCTCTCTCTCTATCTATCTATCTATCTATCTATCTATCTACCAATCTATCTATCTATCTATCTATCTATCTATCTATCTATCTATCTATCTATCTATCTATCTATCTATATTTGCATTATAACAATGGTATTATATATATATATATATATATATGCATAGTGGTAAACTGCATGGTTGTATATGAATCCATAAATATGCTTTCATGTATATATTTATATATATAT